>NW_006239067.1:390279-398345 GCF_000226075.1 Solanum tuberosum
TCCTCTTCTCTCTTCTTTTCTGTTCTTGAACTCTCAACTAAAACCCTAGGCATATTTTAGGATTATAAAACTGAACCTAATCAGATTATACCCCTAAAACCTTACTAAAAGCGAATTAAATCTGATTGGGTAAGGAAAAGACCAAAATACCCCTCAAAATCCGGTTTTGACTTTCCTTATCTAGACAGCCCAACTTCGAATGGACATATCTCCCTCATACGTACTCGAAACTGAGAAAACTCGGTGGCGTTGGAAAGATAATTCAAAGATCTTTCCTAAGGTATCTGATAGAACACCAAACTCATCCTGAGCTAGAAGTTATGATCGTTTTAAGTCGACCCAAAACTCATACTTAGCCTAACTTGCAAAATTTCAGATTTTGCTATTTCCAATTTAGTTCTTTTTCGAACTCAAGGTGCTACATCTAGTGAACTTAACACTTAAGAAATTTTAATTCCTCAGTAAAATCCTACTCACAACGAAGGATGGTACAAGTCTTAGTTCAAAAAAAATTCTGGGGTATTACACAAGCGGACACCCTTTGTCGGAAAATTGAATCGAATATATAAGTAAAATGATATTTTAAATGGTTAAATAAGACATTCTGAACACCCTTAAAACAACAAATGTTGTTAGCCCATTGAATTTTGACGCTCAGTCAAAGCTAAGGCGAATAGCATGTGTGCGTAAGTTCGATTCCCTACAACTACATTTTATTTTTATATTTAATTAATAAATCTGCTATTTTTTCAGTAATTCAAAACTACTATTATCTATTAAAATAATCTTAAATTAGAGACCTACAACTTAAAATTTTAAGGAAAAAAAAGTTTAGTTACATTTTTAATCGATTTGACTTTTGACTTTTTTTTCTTTTTATTAAATTTTAAAATAAAATTTTAAAATTAATTATACAATTTAAAGTTAAATCAGAAAATCCTATTTATTTTTTCTATAAAGCTATTAAAAGTGAATAATGTTTCATATAGAATTTCTTTTAAAAGATCTCGTGTGATTCTACTCTTTATTTTCAATTTCTCGGTGAAATCTTTAAGTATAAATGTGATTTTATTCTAATCTGAACTTTTTTTGTCGGTTCACTTCTATTAAATAAACATGAACATCCAAGCTAAATATTATGTAGTTCGATTTTAATTTATTTTTTTTACCTATGCAATTCTTGGACACTCTTCATGAAACTTCTGGCTCCACCATTGCAACCGACTATATTTCAAAAATGTAGTTGAGCGTTATCAAAACTCAGCTTTCCAAATTTTCTTAACCACCTGCTTAATACCTCCTTCAGTCAGAAATTCAGGAATTTAAATGTTTTGACAATTTCAGTATTATCAGTACTGAACTTGTAACATAGGGGTATGGTCTGATCCACTTCTTACCAAATGTTCTACCTCCATCGTTGGAAATATACTTTGTATAGCATCATTTTAAAGTATCATATCCCGTCTTTTAAAAATGCATTCCTCATCTGTTCTTTCACTCCACCACATGAACTTGTTTCCTTTAAAATCTTCATCCTCCAAATTGCACACATTAATACAGTGATATATATTTATTTTGTAAGTTTTTTTTATTATATAATTTATTAATATTTTAGTGGAGATAGTAAGTCTTGTTATGTTGAAAATTATTAGGGAAAAGGCATAAATTCCCCCTTCAACTTGTCCCGAAATGTCAGTTACACGCTTAAACTATCATGACGACCTATTACACACTCATTCTTGTTAAAACTGTAACTAATACCACCTCAGAGCTGACGTGGAAATTTAATTAAATTAAAAAAATAAAATAGGCGCGTTAGAGTTGAAAATAAAGTAAAAAAAATAAATTTTTGACCCCCACCCCCCACTATTCTCCTTCTTCGTGCTCATCTTTTCTTATTCTCCTTTAGAGTTCTTCTTTATTTTTTCTTGTCACAAATTCTACAATTTCTCACTCAATTTCATCATTACTTGAGAATTCTCCACCTAATTTCTACCGATTCACCAAGAAAAGTAATTTGCTAATCTATATTTTACAACCCAGTAACATCAAAAGAACATTGAAGTGTCTAACCCCTAAATCCCCCAAACCATTAATACCTAGAAAAGTTAATTGTTCCCACCCATATATCAAAATTATAAATTTTACACAACACTGCAGATTTGATAGAGCAGGGGTTTGGGTTCAATGACGATTTATACATAGCAAAATTAAAATTGGCTCGACAATATAAAATTGATCGGTATCAAACTAAAATATTTATTTCAAGTTTCACAACCCATTACCATCAAAACACTAATAACTAAAAATAAATTCAAAACAAAACATTACCAGTTAAGGTTCATTTGACTCATATTTGAAAACCCAGAAGAAAGGAAGGTGCTTAAATAGGGCTAAGAAGCTAAGAAAGATAAGTTTTGGGTTTAAAATTCATATCAGTGATGATATCAAGTGGGATGAAATCATATTGGGTAATAACTTTGATTTAATTTGATATCCATGTCCCCACTCCTTCAGGAACATTCCAAATCGTTGCTACTCCGTCGATTAACTTGTATGTCGCAATAGTTTGTATTGTATATGTTATAATAAGAAGAAATAATTGAAAATGGAGTCATTCAGGTGAGGAAGAAGAGAAGAAAATAAAGAAAAAATGGTGTCATTCAAGTGAGGAAGAAGAGAGAAGATAGAGGTAAAAATGGTTGTGAAAAAAAGTGAAAAAAAAGGAGAGAGAAGATAGAGGCAAAATTGGTTGGGAAAAAAAGTAAAAAAATTAAAAAAATTAACACGTGTATGCTTGCATAGATCTGGCAGGCGCGTGCGCACAACGCTAGTATGTGTGACTGGTTTTGTACATAGAAGGTGGTATTAATTACACTTTTAACAAGAATAAGTGTGTAATAGGTCACCATGATAGTTTAAGTGTGTAACTGACTTTTCGAGATAAGTTCAGGGGTGAATTTATGTCTTTTCCCAAATTATTATTATATGAGATAAACTTTATTCAAAATAAATTTTTTTATAAATTATATATACACATAAAATTATATATATTTTACCGCAAACGTAATACCTGAGTACATATGAAATGAGGTAATGTGCGTTCGCTATTATCCTTGAGACGTAATTATTATGAGATGAGTTATTTGGGTAACCTGAAGTAAGATAGAACAATCTATGTTATTTCAGCAAATTGTTGTTGGACATGGTTGGTTGGATGATCTGGAATGTAATACAAATTCTAATTTGATTTGTATAAAACTTTTAATGCCTATATTACTTGATATTTGTGAGCT
The DNA here is from genome assembly GCF_000226075.1 of Solanum tuberosum. Classification (NCBI taxonomy): domain Eukaryota; kingdom Viridiplantae; phylum Streptophyta; class Magnoliopsida; order Solanales; family Solanaceae; genus Solanum; species Solanum tuberosum. The sequence goes on from NW_006239067.1 coordinate 393,576, forward strand.
TTGGCTTGTGAGGTAAGAATTTGTTTGTCCTAGTTGATTTCATGTAGCCCACTTCTCTAGTTAATATTATATTTCCTTATGGAGCTAATCCTCCCACAAAGCATAAGATAAGCAAATTGTGTCTCTGGCTGATCTCTTGAACTCATTAGGACTAAACTTGAAGCATTGTGCCAATGTGAGATACAGTTAGGGGTGTGTATCAGTTTTTGGTTTATCGGTTTTGGTCTTTAACGGTTCAGTTTTTGGTTTAACCAATAAGAAAATTCTTTCAAAATAAATATATGACTTGTCCAACAATTTAACGCGAAATAAAAAAGAGAGAAATCTAATTACTCATTGAGTGCAAAAACTCTTCTTAGTGTAGTAAAAGTATAGCAAATATTCACAATTCACAACCCTAGTCATTGAGGTTTTTGACGTTGTGAACCTAAGACTAAAGTAATACTAAAACCTAAAGGGTAAATGCAGAGAGCAAATTAATTAAGTAATGTTAATTGTGTAGGGTCCTTATAGTTATAGTCTAATATAGTGACTATACTAATATTGTTTGTTTGATATTTATGTATGACTAAAAATTAAAATAGTAAATTATTATGTTCTTAATGGGTTATCGGTTAACCCAATAATCCAATATTAAAAAACCAATATCAAACCGATAACCCAATAAATTTTTTTTATAAAACCATTAAATAACCGTTAACCCAATAACAATAAACCAATAACACTTTTTCGGTTCGATTTTTGCACACCTCTAAATATAGTGTAAGGTTGTAATATTAATTTGGTTGTAAATTAATGTGTTAAAACACTACATAAAGATATATAAGCAGAGCATATATACAAATGTACGATTGCCTACGGGGCTAGATATGTTGCCTACGGACCTTTGACGTATCTTGACGCCTATAGAGCTAAATATTAGAGTGGAAGTTTTGCCTTTAAGTAAATCTTGTCGTGGTGGCCTATTGAGTTGTGGTGGTAACTTGCCGGGTGTTTTACCTATTTTCTTAGTGACCTTATACTTCGATATGGCATACAGATTGGTGTGCAGGTCACTTAGAAAGCCACCTTGCTTGTTGGTAAGTTAGAAGATTGTTTGATGCCTATAGTGGCTATTTAGTCGGCTGTTAGTATTCGAGACTATGTTTTTGAGCCATACACATATAGATGTCTCTTTATTTGTTGCCTAGAAAGGACATTGACAAGTGTAGATTGCCTATGGAGCTGTCTTAGCTTATACGAGCTAAAAAATATCTAGAAAGACCATGTTGAAGCTTGCAGAGCTATATTGAAGTCTAATCTCTGATGAACTTCCTTTATGCCTAAGTTGACATTACCGGCCCTTAGTAGAGACTTGTGTGCTCGATGGGTAGTTATAGATTCCTAGAAGGCTCAAATATAATTATGGGAGTTCATAAGGCTTAGATGCAACTATAGAAGCCCAAAAGGGCTCAAGATGCAGACATAGGGGCATTTTGTGCTCAAGGTATAGTAAATCAAAGGAAAGATATGGCTAGTTGTCGTAGCAAGGTTACTCGTAGCCTTATTCAATTATGTTAGTTGTTGTGGTTGATACATACATTCCTTGTTGGAATCTATATTCTTTTATAGTGCCTTCATATTTAGGTAAGACATATATTGTTTGTATAAGTTACTTATAGCCACATTGCTCACCTTTGGCCTATTGAATTATTGTTATTTCCCTTAGGGCTATTGTATTTAGCTGCAGGAATGTGATCTTTGCTTACAGTGCTATATCAATGCTTAAGCTATGTTCTGCCTACGGGGCTATATTGATGCCTAAGAGGGCTATGGTCTGCATATGGGGCTATATTAATGTCTAGGAGGGCTATGTGCTACCTACAGGGCGATATTGATGCTTAAGAGGGCTATGTGCTGCCTACGAGGCTATATTGATGCCTAAGAGGACTACATGATGCCTATGGAGCTAATAAAAGGTACTAATTTCCTGCGAGGTTATATGTAGAGTGCCTAAGGGGGTATTAAGGTTTAATGACATCCTTTAGGGCTAGGGGACTACCGATAGAGGGTGCCAATGCTTGCCATTTAAGAGACCTGATAACTGAGCTAAGGTGGATCCACTAGCTAATGTCTATATGAGAAAAATATTACAGCACATAATTCTGAGACTTAAAGATTTCTAATAAAGGCTCACATATGTTGATCAGAAACCTTCATCCCTAATTTCTACTCGACACTAAGTATACTTCCAATGGAAACATGCATAATCTGGAAACAGTAATAATATGATAATATTGAATCATACTAATAACTTTTATATATATATATATATATATATAATATATATATATATTGAGTAGATTCTAAATCATGATGATTGAAATCATATTAATAGATACTTTATCTGAAAGCATTTTATATCATGATAATCTAAAAATAATTTGAAAGATACTTTATTTGAAAGCATCTAAATCATGAAAATCTGACAATCTAATACATGCATCTGAAATAACGTAATTCTAAGTCATGAAATACTTGCATGCTATGGGTTCATGAAATTTTCATTGAAAAACATATAATTATAGTTGAAATCATGCAATTCATGAGTAAATCATGTAATTAGGGATTGACCATGAAGAAAACTGATTTAAAATGAAAATTCATGAAGATCATAAAAATATAGCTTGTGGGAATCCTAATGTTGAGAAATTGGAGTTTTCTTGAAATTTAATGGGTGAAGAAATTTCCATTGATGAAATCTCATATACCTGGAATAGAAACCTTGGTTTGATTCTTGGAATAGATACTTGAAGCTTGGAATCCTAGTTCTTGCTTTGGGAGGAGACTTGAGAGAGAAAAAATCTAATTTGGGGAGGTTATGAAGAGAATCAAAGGTGAGGGTCATTAGAGGTCAGTTAATTTCACTTAGAATAGTCCAAAATGACGTAGTATAAGAATTAAAAGAGTGGAAAAAGACTATAATAATCATGACTCCAAAACTGACGAACCCATTCACAGAAACCTTCCACGGACCATACTATCCTCCACGGTCTGTGAATGGAAGGGGGTTATGAATTCTGAGGACCCATTTATACGGGAACTTCTATAGACTGTGGATTGATCCATGGGCCGTACAATTGCCCGTAAAAGATAAGGTCACTGAGTTCTGGGGGCCTTGTTCATGGACCGGTGTACGATCCCTGAACTTGTCCGTGAAACTCACCTTCAAAATTTTCCAATTCCAGGGCTTTGATCTACATATTCCTTTACAACTCATAGTTCTTTTCATGTTTATGAATGGGTCCGTATAAACTCTTTTTCTACTGATATATGATCTTCTAATTCTTTGTAGTCTGACCTGGGCTTAGAAACTTTTAACGTGTTACGAAAGGTGTTGGATCACCTTGAGTTACTGAAAAGTTCGTCTTCTCGGTACCGAAAGGAGGAGAAGGAAACTATTTTTTTTTACAAGGAACTCTACCACAAAATCGTTATTCTTCGTTGAAACCATTCTGCATATATTTCTTCAATATTAATGTCTCATTTGTCAGTTTTTTACTCCAAGTTCTAAAATAACTCCTTTTAATTGAAATTGCTTTTATTTATGGTAGAAAAAATCATCACTAAATTAATTACCATTCTAAAAATAATAAATAGTAAATTCATGTTGTTCTCTAAGTCATTTCAATATATACTTTAAAGATTGCTTGGATAAGTTATTATCTAAAACTTGCAAAAAATTTAGAAGAATTAATTTCATCTAACATGATCATGAAAAATAACATATTCAATTTCTGAATTCAGGGCATGACTAGAATAAAACATTATTGGATACATGCACTATGTTCCTCGCTAGATGCCTTCTTAGAATATTAAAGGTCATCTCATGATTTTAGAGAAAATGGTCAAATGCCCTCTTAAGCTATGACCGGATTCTCAACTACACACTTATTTTTTACGGGAGTCCTATCACCCCCTTAAACTGTTTAAAACTAAAATTATCATCACCCTAAATGCCTACATGGCAAGTGAGTGTATTGCACTCTCCTTGAGAGAGTGAACAATTAAAAAAAAAAATTAAAACTTTACTTTTAATATTTTTTCATAAATTTCCGTATTTTTTTTTCTCCCTTTATCTTGTAGTATTTGTTTCTAGTTCTAATTTGTTTTCTTCTTCATACCTACTAGAAGTAGATCATCAATGGCAGCCACCAAATCTCATCGTCACTCATCATCTTGCCATTACTAATTTTAGCTTCAAATAATATTCTTCAACTTATTTAACAATTGATAATTTCCTTGCAAATCTAAAAATGCAACCAGTTCTTCATCTTCTTTAGAACAATTTCTATAAAAAAATTGATGCCAAATCACCTCAACTTTTCTTCAAATCACTCCAAAATTCTAGATATAAACTTTTCTCACCGTTTCGATTCTTTTGGTATATTACCCACTTAAAACGGAGATCGTTTGTGGCAAGTCGAAATAAGAACTCAAGCTTTTGAACTAACTTTAATGGTGGTTTAATTTGTGCTTTTACGGTTTCAACCTTGAACTTCAATTTTCAGCCACACAAAATTCTTCAAACCATCAACGAAATCACTTGCTTCCAATTCAAGAATATAGATTCAAAAAAATCATATTGAAGCTTACCCATTTCCATGGAAATCCGGCGTTCTTAGAACTAAAAATTGCAGCTATGAAATCATTTAAACAGTGTTTTCAGCTTCAAACAACTAATAATCAACATTATAATCAACAAAATTCAAATAAGAAGATCAAAAGACA
>NW_006239067.1:398388-398593 GCF_000226075.1 Solanum tuberosum
GCCCCCGTGAAATTCAAGTGTGTAGTTGGAAATTCGAGTATAGGTTAGGGGGACATTTGACCATTTTCTCCATGATTTTATATCGCTATATGAAATTGCATGTCTAAAGGCCTAATTAATAAAAGAAAATTGAAAATGTATAAATGGTATATTTACCATAATGATTTATAGTTACTTGCTTTATATATATATATATATATATATA
>NW_006239067.1:398627-428397 GCF_000226075.1 Solanum tuberosum
ATATATATATATATATATATATATATATATATACACATTAGAATGTCATGTTTATTTTTTTCAAAATCAAACAACTATCACTATTCGACATTGATTTTCTATGTTCAATCTATTATTTTGAGAAATTGAATTGGCTTGATGATGACTATAAAAAAAAGTTCTACTTCCTTTGCCCTATTCCTTATTTAATTATCTATTTTTGTGATATATAAAATTCATGTCTATAACATGCTGCAAAAATATTAAATGTTAAGTGAGATTTGTATTATTGCATGTTTGTAACTACAAAAATAACATAAGCCAAAAATCACATGTTTCCGACTAAACTTCTAATTGCTCATATTCACAGGTCCAGTTCAGATGATAATCAAATATTTTATTCTCGATAAATAAGTTTATACGATGATTCACTTAAAGCAGAGAAAAAAATTTAAACTTTATGAATTATAAAATTTTGGCATTGCGATATCAAATGTTATAGATTTAATTATGATACATATTTAACCAATTTCTTCAGATAAATATAAGATTTGAACTAAAATTACTGGATTCGATCAAACTTGTAGGTTAACGTCCAACTCCGTTCCCGAATCCACATTGATCATTCACAAAAACTTATACTACAAATCTACATTGATCATTTCACAAAAAGTTATATTTATTCTTTCATGTATAATTATTTACTCAATAACAGTACTTTTGATCCCTTTTAATGGGTATAATTTATTTTGAAATCAATATTAATAAGCAAAGGAATTAATAATGCACGTTTCAATTAATTGAAGGTCAAACTATGCATAGTTAAACCTCACAAAGATTAAAACAAGAATTTGTCAATAATTGCATATCAGAGCTAATGTATCAATAAAATTAATAAAACTATGTAAATATAACTCGGAGTACACATGCAACACTATTGAGATACTAGCGTTGGGTTCGAAATGTATCATCGTATCATGAATAAACTTACAATTACAAATATACTGGTGATAAATTCTATGACAAATAAAAACATATAAATAACATATTATTAATAAAGTTTGACCAAGCCGCCTACATATTATAAAAACATAAACACATTGAGAGAAAATCTTCCCCATAAATAAAATTCTTCAATGTCTAAATTGTAAACTTTTTCTAAAAAAAATAAATCAAATATGGAAAATAATTATATTTTTCTTTCCGGAAAAGTTTAAACATTTATGATAATACTTTGACTTTCCTCAAATAAAATTTAAAATATGGTAAATTAGTTATCTATATTACTTTAAAAGCATGAACTCCTAACTTGAATGTTAAATTACTACAATAATCCCTAACTTAGGTTTTGACTTTTTTGATGAGTTATGACTTTTCTGATAAGTTGTGACTTTTTTCAAAGGGTTGTAATTTCCGATGAGTTGTGACTTTTCCAAAGAGTTGTGACTTTTCCAAAGATTTGTGACTTTTCTAAAGAGTTGTGAATTTTTCAATAAGTTATGACTTTTCCAAAGGGTTGTGACTTCTCGGAAAGGTCATGGCTTTTCAAATAAAACACAAAAAATGCATGTTCGTACTACCCTTTGTTGACTATAAATAGAGGGGTTTCCTCTCATTCTTCAACCACAATTTTGTTTAATCTTCTTCTTGCATTTTAAAAAATTTGGTGTAATTTATTGTCGTTGAGTGATTTCGAAGTTTAGCGGAATATGATGTACCACTATTCATATGAAGTAAATTGTTCTAACCTATGAGGGTATAATCCTTAACCTCAAGTACTTAAGGAACAAAATTCTTATGATATAATAGCAATTTTTTTGCTTAATATATACATTAGTATGTAATGTTTCAATATATGAAGTTAACATGATGCAGTCTAAATTCTTTTGTTTTTGTTAACAATTTCTCTTGTGATATAAATATATGCTTCTGAATATCTTTTTAAAAAATTATTAAACTTCTCAAGAGTTAGAGAACTGTCACGATTTATTTTTTTATGATCAAGACAAAAAATAACTTTATTGTGATTTAGATTCTCAGGAAGTTTGCTTCAAAATAGTTTTTACTATATAAACATTGCACTTTTGTTTTACTGATTTATTATTTCTTAATATTTAAGTATTTTCAACGAAGAACAGTTTATATGACTTGTAATAACGCTAGTGAAGTTTGTATTAGTTTAATTTTTTTTGTAATCTAAATTCATTTATTTTTGTTAACAATTTCTCTTGTGATATAGATATATGCTTTTGAATATCTTTTTCCAAAATTATTAAACTTCTCAAGAGTTAGAGAATTGTCATGATTTGTTGTTTTTGATGCCCAAGACAAAAGATTGACTTTATTTATCAATGTTACTTATACGATTTAGATTGTTAAGAAGTTTGCTTCAAAATAGTTAGTACTATATAAACATTGCCCTTTTGTTTTACTAATTTACTATTTTTTAATATTTCAGCATTTTCGACGAAGAAAAGTTCATATGACTTGTAATAACACCAGTTGAAGTTTGTATTAGTTTAATTTCTATTGTAGTCTACATTCATTTGTTTTTGTTAACAATTTCTCTTGTGATGTAAATATATGTTTCTGAATATTTGTTTCCAAAATTAATAAATTTCTCAAGAGTTAGAGAATTGCCATGATTTGTTTTTTTGATGCTCAAGATTAAAAAAATGACTTTATTTATCAATGTTACTTATGTGATTTAGATTGTCAGGAAGTTTGTTTCAAAATAGTTATTACTATGTAAACATTGCCCTTTTGTTTTGCTAATTTACTATTTCTTAATATTTCAGTATTTTCGACGAATACTGATATATATGGGTAGGTATTTATATATGTCTCGAATGTATTACCAAGTTAACAAGATCATCTAACTTCAAAATATATTATTTTAAAATTTTCCAAGTTCTTTTTTTTTTAAAAAAAAAGCTCACAACAAATGTGAAAATAGGTGAGTGTATATGAATATTAATTTAAAACTAATCATTAACAAAATAAATTTTATATTCAGTAATATGGAATAAACATTTTCATTTTGTCCCTACACTAAATTAAAATCTAATAACATAAAAAAATAGTAACATTAATTAAAAGTCCTATTTATTTATGTAAGTATAAAATTTATTAGAAATTCATCTATTGCACATTAATTTTTTTAGTTATAACATTATAAATTCTCTTAGTAATTACTAATTATTGCAAATGTTATTCACACTCTTTTACATTCTTTAGTTATAATATTATGAATTATCATAGCTATTACATTAATTATTTATGTCTTCATATTTTCTTATATTAACTTTTGACCAATAATTTTTCATATTATTATATCGCCCATATATATGTGATAACACAGTGTTGTTATTTTTCGTTGAACGAATTATGGTTTGTTGAATAAATTGAAAATTGTTTACAAGCATATGAACTATATATTTGTTGGGTGTAAGATAAACATGTGATTATATATATGATTTCACAAATATAATATATTCTTTAATTTTAATATTTAGTTTTTTCGGTTAAAAAAAAAAGAAACATTTCTCAGTTAAATATGGACAGTAGTCAAATATGAGAGCCAATAAAAAGAAGTCATCTATTATGTTATAACTTATAAAATAAAAAATTAATATACAAAAATAGTTCTAAAAAATAAAATGTAATTGTTTTTCACATGTTCATATGACATCTAAACAGATTTAGTGGAATACATGTGCAAAACACATCTGGTTAGATGACAAGAAAAGTACACAATAAATATCATCTATAAGGTAATATTAGTAAGATACGACTAATTACATCATTGAACCTCATCAAAATTGAAATAAATATATACATTATTGCATTTAACTAATAAATATTTTCATTGATCATCTTCGTAGGTTCGTGTGAATAAGATATATATATATATATGAGGATCCACATTGAACATTCACAAAAAAATCTGCAATATTATTTTGTGCAAAACTTATTATTCAAATCTTTGCTTAAATTTTCTGAATTGATAATCACGTGCGTTGCGCGTGTCGAAAAACTAGTATTAAAAAATGCATGAAACCTTAAAATATTTAACTTTAATCCTAAAATTGGGACAAAATAATTTTCCGCAATTGAAATGAATTAGTGAAATAATGTTCAAATTATATTTTCCGTTTGGAAAGAGGGGTCGAATAGAAGGGAGGAAATTGTACAAAAAAAGCATATATAAAATACTCTCACATATCACACCTTTCTTCAATCTTCTTGCTTATCGGCCGATTTCTCAAGCTCTCTCTTCAGTGTTACAGGTAATACAAAGCAGCATCCTTTTCATGGCAGTTCAGGCCGATTTCATTGTTTCTATTTCAATACGAATGTGTATTGCTTAGTGTCTAGTTTTATTATTGGAAGATTTTTACATGTGTTTATGAAGATTAGATCTGGGTCTATTTATCGTTTGGGGTAGATTTTGCTTATGATTGTGTATTAGACTAATCAGTTTGTTGTATTAGCTTTGTTATGTTGAATCTGTGTTTTGATTTTTGGATGTAGGGTTTTTGATTCGTTGAAGTAATACTACCTACATCTGCCGAAACTAGTGGTGAAGTTCAATGGGGAGAAAGAAGGCAACAGAAGAGAATTCTGAACCTCCCAAGCAGGGCGGTGGAGGAGGGAAGTCTAAGAAGAAGAATAGGGTGATTGATGACGATGAGTACTCTATTCAGACCGAAGAACCTACAGTTCAGGAAGAGACAGCACTACCACCTGCTGGTAAGAAGGCGGCCAATAAGTCAGGGGACAAAGATGACGAGAAAGAAGAAGATGATGATGAGAGAAAGAAGCCGGCCAAGCAGGGTGGTGGTGATGGATGGAAGTCAAGGAAGAAGTATGTGGTAATTAATGATGATGAATACACTGTTGGGACAGAGGACCCTGTCGTTCTGGAAGAAAAAGTAATACCAGGTGGCAAGAAAAAAGCTAAAAAGGGGAAGAAGGGTGCCTCTAATTATGGAGAGGATTTAACAAGGGATAGTGACCAAGAGGATGAAGGCATTGCTCCCTTCTCTGGGAAACTGAACAAGTCAAAGCAGGGAAAAGCCAGTGCTAGTGTGTTTTCTACAGTTTTTGATACAATTGGTGATGAAGAGTCCGAGGAGGATGAAGAACCTGTCATTGCTGGTATGGGGAAGACTATTGGCAATTCATTTAGTGTGGCGCTTCTTGACGAAGAAGAGGAGGCAGATACTTCTTCTAAGTTTGACACAGAAACAGCTGAAGAGGATGATGCGCCAGAACTTATTTTTGCAGGTAAAAAGAAGTCATCTAAGAAAAAGAAAAAAAGTGCTGTCACTGAAGCAAATGTTAGGGAAGAAGCTGAATCAGAACAAGCTTGCCCAGGGGTGAACCCTGAAGAAGAAGCTAATGATACTGACAGAAAAAAACAGCAAAGAGATGTACCAGAAACTTGTAAGAATAAAACCAAGAAGAAAAAGGGTGGTAGTACAGTTCAAGAAGATGAGGATGAGATTGACAAGATTCTAGCAGAACTTGGTGAAGAAGCTGCTCCTGCACCGTCTGAAGAGAAAGTGCAGGTGCAGCTGGAGTCAAAAGATAATAAATCTAAGAAGAAAAAGGGTGGTAGAACGGCTCAAGAGGAGGATGACATTGACAAAATTCTGGCAGAAATTGGTGAAGGGCCACCAGCTACATCTGCACCTACTCTTGCTTCTCTTCCACAAGAGGAGAAAGGCCAATTGCAGCCTCAACTAGGTGATGCTGCTGTTGAGAAGGAAGCAGTTGAAGAAGGAGCTATGGAGTCTGCTGCTGCAAAGAAGAAGAAAAAGAAGAAGGAGAAGGAAAAAGAGAAAAAGGCAGCTGCTGCTGCCTCTAATGTAGAGGAAAAGCAGGAAGAAACAAAAAATGACGCAAAAGGAAAATTGGTAGATAAAAAACAGTCAAAGCAGGTTAGGGAGATGCAAGAGAGACTCAAAAAGATGAAGGAAACTGAAGAAAGGAAGAAGAGGGAAGAGGAGGAAAAGTTAAGGAAGGAAGAAGAGGAACGACGTCTCCAGGAAGAGCTAGAAAAACTTGCAGAAGAGAAGAAACGTTTGAAAAAAGAGAGAGAAAAGGAAAAGCTCTTGAAGAAGAAACAAGAGGGGAAACTGCTTACAGGAAAGCAAAAGGAAGAAGCTCGAAGATTAGAAGCAATGAGGAAACAATTTCTTGCTAATGGTGGGACACTCCCCACTGGGGAGAATAAGAAAGAGACAACCAAACGGCCAATTTATCAAACGAAGAAGTCAAAACCACAATCTCAGGCTAATGACAAAACGCAGGAAGAGTCGATTGAAATATCAGAAGTTAAAGAACATCATCAGGAGATTGTGTCAGAGGTTGATTCTGTGGAAACTGAGAAAGTTGAGGATGTGGATTCGAGAATTACCGAGGAAAAGTCAGAAATAGCTGATGCAGAAGAAAATGAAGTTGAAGAAGAAGAGGAAGATGATGAAGAATGGGATGCAAAAAGTTGGGATGATGCTGATCTGAAACTGCCTGGTAAGAGTGCTTTTGAAGATGAGGAGGTAGATTCAGAACAGCAGCCTATAACTAAGAAAGAGATTAAGGTTGCAAGTTCAGCTGTTCATGGTGCACCGACTCTGCCTGTTGCTGTCAAGTCGGTGATTCCTACTCAAAAAACTGCTGCAACTGTACCAGGTGTACTGAAGAATGACCGAAGTAGGAAGGGTGAGCCTGAGGATAGGGATGCAGAGCAAAATAAGCAGAAAGGCAGTCCTGAAGAACCTGGTGCTCCTAACCAGAATGAAGACAATCTCCGGTCTCCTATTTGCTGTATTATGGGGCATGTTGATACTGGTAAAACTAAGCTACTTGATTGCATACGAGGCACCAATGTTCAAGAAGGTGAAGCTGGAGGGATTACTCAGCAGATAGGTGCAACTTACTTTCCAGCTGAGAATATACGCGAGAGAACTAAGGAGCTCAAAGCTGATGCAAAGCTGAAGGTCCCTGGTTTGTTGGTCATCGACACTCCTGGACATGAATCTTTCACGAATCTGCGTTCTCGAGGTTCAGGCTTATGTGATATTGCAATTTTGGTTGTTGACATCATGCATGGGCTAGAACCACAGACCATAGAGTCACTTAATCTTCTTAAGATGAGGAATACAGAATTTATTGTTGCTCTGAATAAGGTGAAGATAATCTATGTTGATGCACTTTTCAATGGTGTTATTTTGATTGTATTCTTTTATTTCCTGTTGTTTAATTTGTTTCATTGATACTATTGCAATGCAGGTGGATAGGCTTTATGGATGGAAAGTTTGCAAGAATGCTCCCATTGTGAAGGCGATGAAGCAACAGTCCAAAGATGTTCAATTTGAATTTAATACGAGGCTTACTCAGGTTTTATAACTCCTTGAGTTGACCATTCCTCAATTTGTGGACCTTATCTCAATTGAATTCTGTTTAATTGTCGCAGATTGTTACCCAGTTCAAGGAACAAGGTATAAATACAGAATTGTACTATAAAAACAAAGAAATGGGGAAGGATACCTTCAGTATTGTACCAACTAGTGCTATTAGGTGTGTTGGTGTGTTATTCCTCTCTTTTATCCTTGGGCGTCCATCTAGTACTTCGTGAGACTGTTGATTTTTACTAAACATGTTCATTCCGTGGATCTTTAACAGTGGAGAAGGTATTCCTGACATGCTGTTGTTACTTGTTCAATGGACACAAAAGACAATGATTGAGAGACTGACTTATAGCAATGAAGTTCAGGTATGATATTCACATGATATCCTTATCAGTTAAATAGAGGTTCTCAATATGGGATGATTAACTGTTGTTACTCTTTGGCAGTGTACCGTGTTGGAGGTAAAGGTTATTGAAGGGCATGGAACGACTATTGACGTGGTTTTGGTTAATGGTGTCCTTCATGAAGGAGATCAAATCGTCGTTTGTGGCATGCAGGCATGGAAGTCTCCTTTTTATGTCCATTACTTTAGTCTTTAGTGAGCCATTACTTTGTTGCTATGTTCAAATCCTCCAGTGTGGTGATTTGTCTTGACATTATAAATTTCCTCTTTTCCTGCATTGTTTTGTGTGTAGGGACCTATCGTTACCTCCATCCGAGCACTACTAACGCCTCACCCCATGAAGGAACTCCGAGTAAAGGTAACTACATGTTTCTTTAGGCACTCCAGGTTACTGGTTTTGCATTGAAACATCTCTAGCCTACTTATCAGAAAAAAAGAAAATATTCTCTTACCTCAGTTCAACTCTCTAAATTTCCCCAACTTGCATGAGATTGAGTAGTAGCAGTTGTTGTTAGTTCAACTCCTTGTATAATCATAAAAACAATAAGGAGTTATTTGTCCAGTATGTATCATAAAAAGTAAAAAGGAGTAAAAAGAGGAGGGTGCTTGATGAGTGGGGAAAACTAATAATGGACGGGCTAAAAGCATTGAAGAATATATGTCGCAAGTATTCAGTCCTATTATTATGAAATTGGTAACAATGCTATTGAAAGCACTAGGGCAGTGCAAAAGCCATATTTACAGATACCCACAGCCAACAAAAAGCCTAAAAACAATGGCAGTTGTCCTATCAAAGAAACCTACTCCACTTAAAAATATACTTTACAACAACAGTAGCTCTGTTTGAACTCTAACGTAGATCATATGCTGGTAATATCTAGTCTGGGCTTGTCAAGGTAACACACTGTGCTAGAGTTATTAGTTTCGTCAACGCCAAATGTGGCGTACAAGAATTAAAGGTTTACTTTGTGTGTGGGGGTTCTAGCTCAAGAGTTATGTGGATGTATTGAAAGTTGAGTTTATGATGTCAGTTGTTCTTTTGGTCCCTTCTTTTAACAGTACCTATACCCTGGTTTATTTGAACCCCTGCCTTTTGAGATATATGTAAATCATTTCAATCTTGTGGATGCTTTCATGGATATGGAATTGTTGAGCTGCTACATTAATCCTAGATTGCTGATAACACACTTGGTTTTTGCCACTTTGAATTTTCTCTGAACAAAAGAAACAGAAGATCAGAAATTTGCTGTGAGGCTTCCACATTTGTGTTCAAATTCCAATTGCCCCTGTTAAAATAGGCTTTACCCACAATCAAGATATGCACATTACTTATTTAATTTTCCGAACGTGGGACACAAGTCTGCAGGTTCAGTTATGTCCTAATTATTTTTGTACTTTTGGACCTTGTGGTCAATGGAGCATGAAAAAAATCTTAAGAATGAAGTGATTATCATGTTATTTCTTTGAATTTATCTGATATATGATTTATCTAATGGCGTACTGATGAAAGTGCCTTCTTTTGTTTGGGCAAAATTCTTTCAGGGAACATATTTGCATCATAAGAAAATCAAGGCTGCCCAGGGTATAAAGATAACCGCCCAGGTATTATCAACTACTTGTAAATCTGTGAGCTCATTTTTGGTCAGTCTTAGAATCAGCTTAGGAAGTCTATTGGGTAGGAAACTTAATGCAGAGACTCAGAAGTGGATTTTATTTTGACTGATCTGTTGTTAGAAAATGTATGTATTTTGAATCTTAGATTAGTTTGTTGTTAAAATCAGATGATGCTATGTTTGGGTTCCTAATTTCCTTTTAATTAAAAAGAAAATTAGCTTTAGTTTTCTAGGATCAATCAAGTAGAGTAGGGTGTCATCTACTGGATATAACTTTTGAGTCCTGATTACTGTTGGAAGTCGAATAACTTTTCGTAAAGATTTGGAGGAAGCTTCGTAATTGCACGAAAAATATTAAGTGGAGGAGCTATCTCTTTGCACGTATACCTCTTTCCTTTTTCTATTTTTTCTTGTCAGGAAACCAACCAATGCACTTGATGTCTCATGTTAAAAAAAAATATGGTGAAATTTGTGCAAGAGCATTGGAAGGTTATTCTAATTTGGCACATATAGTCTCTTCTTTTCTTTTTGTTCTGTTCATGATGTCCCTGAGCATATCAATGCTGTTCAGAATTTCTGATTTCCTAAGTCGGATATTTTGTGATACCTTTGAAAAAAATTCTTTTGGAATAGCTGTACAAATACCATCCTATTTTGACTTGGAATAGTTGTAAGAAATCCAATGGTTGTTCTTGTGTAGTTTGTTACTTCAGTGAAATTTGACTTGGAAGTTCAACTTGCGAGCCATAACCTTTCAGTCCCTTGCATGGGTGTATTGATATTTTCTTCTACTGATGTGTGATGCTTTCACTATTTACTATATGGCTATATATTTAGTGGTGGTTTTCCATGAATAAGTGAGACTGAGAGATTTCTCCTTTCCCCTCCTTTGTTCTTTCTATTCTTGTTCAGGGATTTGAGCATGCAATTGCTGGCACTAGTCTATATGTTGTGGGGCCTGATGATGATGTGGAAGACATCAAAGAAGCAGCTATGGAAGATATGAAGTCAGTGATGAGCAGGATCGACAAAAGTGGAGAGGGAGTATATGTTCAAGCATCTACACTTGGATCATTGGAAGCTTTGCTGGAATTTTTGAAGACCCCAGAAGTAAGCATACCTGTCAGTGGGATTGGCATAGGTCCTGTGCATAAAAAGGATGTCATGAAAGCTAGTGTTATGCTTGAGAAGAAGAAAGAGTATGCAACCATCTTGGCCTTTGATGTTAAAGTGACACAGGAAGCTCGGGAACTTTCAGATGAACTTGGTGTCAAGGTTTTTATGGCTGATATTATATATCACTTATTTGATCAGTTTAAAGCTTACATTGACACTATCAAGGAAGAAAAAAAGAAGGAAGTTGCTTAAGAAGCAGTCCTCCCCTGTGTGCTCAAGATCGTACCAAATTGTGTCTTCAAGAAGAAGGATCCAATTGTTCTGGGAGTTGATGTTCTTAAGGGCAGGGCATTGTCAGGGTATTAACTTTTCTTGTCTGCTGTCTCATATTCATTGATCTCATTCACCAACTTAATTATAAAAAAGGAAAAATTAAAGATAATGGAATCTCTGCATTTCATTCGGGAAAACTAGCTTTTGTGCACATCAGCAATACAAATAAGAATAGATAATCAATATTTAATGGGTTGTGCTGATATTATCAGATTTTCTCTAATTTCATGCTTCCATTAGGTTGGGGAAAGGGGTCTTGATTTCTCACATTGATTTCTCGTTAAATGTATAACTTCTCTATGTATAACCTTGTTTGAGACAGCTAGTCTGACATAAACAAACTTATGGACAATAATTTTTTTTTTTGGTTGATAAAGTAAGTTGTTCATTGATTGGCATCAAGAAGATGCCATGGATACAAAATTAGATGTGCTAGCTCCTATACAAGATGCTATGAAAGGTTCGGGGAGCTAGCCAAACACCATAAAGGGAACAACCATGTATGGGCCAGTCTAATGTAAGGGAGCTCACAAAATCTGGAAAAACAACTTTAGCAAGTGGTTTAGAGTTGACAACTACATCAAAACATTTTGTTGTTTCAGCCTTCTAAAGGCTCCAGCTCTCAACAGCATCCATTTGAGGCTGAAAAGAGCTAGAAACAGATGCCACATGTCTGCAGCTACCTGACATAAGTAGTATCTGTTAACTAACTGGAAACATCTCCTGCAGATGTTGTCCTGTGTCATACATGCATTTTTAGAGCCAACCAGCTAAAGCATATCACTTTTGGTGGGAGTTCTGTTCCCCAAATTAGTTTCTATGGCTAGAAGTCTAAAATTCCATTCTGAGCATCTAGCAATTTTTATCCCAGTTGTACTGTGTATTCCTTTGCATTAGGACCGCAGCTTAATGCTTCAGCAGCCCGAGTCTTCATGTTGAAGCCTTCCAGATTACACATCAAGTCAAAAAGGCTCTCAAGTTCCCAGTCATTCATGTTTCTTCTGAAGAGGGGACTCCACTGATTGCCTTCTCTATTCTGTGCAACTGTAGAGTCACGATCTCATGCTATCAGGAAGAGTGATGGATAGGTTTCTCTAAAATTGGAGTTCTCTATAACCTTCCAGAATTTTACATTCAGGGAATTTCCAACGTTGAATGAGACTTCTTTATGAAATTCCTCCCATAGCCTACTTACATGTTTCCATGACCCAACTCCATATGGAGTTCTGCTTTCCTTAGTGAGTGACTCAACTTACCATGTTTGGCGGCAACCACTTCCTTCCATAGGCTATTGTCCTCCATTCCATATCTCCAAAGCCATGTAAACAACAAACTTTTGTTGTGCTCCCTGATACCCAACCCCCCCGTGGCTTTGGTCTAATGACTTAAGACCATTTAACAAGGTGAAACTTGTGTCCTTCATTGTTATCCTCCCAAAGATAATTTCTTCTGATTTTGTCTTAGCTACTTCAATACCTTACCAGGCATAGGAAATAATGGCATGAAGTAAGTGGGAATACTGTCCATGACAATATTGATAAGAGCAAGTCTACCACCCATAGAAAGATATTGCCTTTGCCAAGTAGCCGGCCTTTTCTCAATCGTTTGTACTACTACACTCCATATTCAAGTAGACTTGAATTTTGCCCCTAGAGGAAGGCCTAGTTAAGTGGTGGGGAAGGATCCCACACTGCAACATATCATGTCAGCTAGTACATGGATCAGTATCTCTGTAGACTGTTTCCTATTTGTTTGGTGAAACTATGCTGTAGTGATATTCGAAGAATCAGTGTTAGCACGTAACTGTTCTCTCTATAATTCTTTCTTATAATTGGGTATCTTGATTATCTAACAAGGTTCCATCAGAGTTTTTGCATTTATGATTAGAATCTAGCTTTTCTACTGGTTATTATTATCATTGAGTTTTCTCTGCTTTCAAAAGGTTTTCAGCATTCTTCATTTACACCATGATTTGCATCTCCAAGGTAAGGTTTTTATTTTGTTTTATTTTCAAGATTTGGACCTTAGGGAAACATGTTTAAGTTCAGATGCAGATTTCATTGTACTTATCCTATTTCTATTTTTCGTCCATTATTAATTCTGTCATGCTTCCTTTAGACCTTTTGCTCGATGAGCATTTACCACATCGAGTTCAAGTCTTGTTTGCGTGCTCTCATGTCTCTTTAGTTAATTGTAGTTAGATATTCCTGCATAATTTTTTTGGTGTGTGTAACATTATGTACTTCTCTCTCGTTTTACTTTTCTCCACACGTAGTTCAGTATATTGTTTGTTGCCATGATTTAAGTTGAAGGGTTTACCTTGATTATGCTTTCCACTATCAATGTTTATGCTGGCAATAGTAGCACCCTACAGTTTGTGATTTTACTGTTGAAAAAATAGTAGCACTCGTCAATTCTCTTTTCTATAATCATTCATAGACTTCAAAAATTTCATGTATATTGTGGTTCTCACTGTGCTGAGCTTAATTTGAACAGATTGGATCTCCTATATGTATTCCTCAAAAGGACTTCATTGATATTGGTCGTATTGCATCCATTGAGAACAACCATAAGCCTGTTGATTCTGCAAAGAAAGGCCAAAGGGTGGCCATTAAGGTATGAAGTGGTTGAGACTTTGTAAATTTTGTCATGGATTTGCTAGAATTTTGATCTATCTTCTCTCTTTATTACTTGTTTGTAGAATGTAGGATCGGTGTGTAGTAGTTTCTCTTTAATTCCCAATATATGTTTTGTATATCATCATTGTACAATTACCTATTTCAGGAGTTCTAAGCAATTGATTTGATCTTTGCTTATATATACCCATGATGTCTCACTCCCTGCACATGTTTACAGATAGTTGGATCTAACCCTGAGGAGCAACAAAAGATGTTTGGTAGGCATTTTGAAATGGAAGATGAGCTTGTCAGCAAAATTTCAAGGAGGTCTATTGACATACTCAAGGCCAATTTCCGGGTATGTAGAGTTTTGGGTGAAGCTCTTTTGTTTGAGCAAATATCTAGTTTTGCTTACTGCTGCCTGCTTCTTTAACCTTTTACAGAGAGACCTCTCAGTTGAGGATTGGAGACTTGTCATGAAACTGAAGACCCTCTTTAAGATACAATGAGACAGGTTTTTGTAGCTTTCAAAGGGGTTGGTTCTTGGTTCTCCGATAAGCACCATCGTAGGGGCTTAGCAGCTCATCGAGCAATAAGTGGTGATTTGACTGTAAACAAGAGTTTGGACCCAATGTTCATGCACCTCAGAGACAGAAATGAGCAAAAGTGAAGAATGCAATTGGTGTTGCCTGCTGCAACTGATTTCTTTTGGTTAGTACTCCGAGCATTCTGTATATGCTGTTTTTGGTACTGAAGTGAGGATTTTTGCCACATTGACCAATGGCAGAGTTGTACAGGGGCATAAAATAGCAACGCATTTTTCATGATACAGAAATGTGATTTTGACTTTGATATACAAAAACCGTGCAAAAGATTATTGGTTGGCTATTGTTGGCAAGTTTTTCATATTAGTATCAATCCAATCCTTTTTATAGATATAAAAATTAGTAGGTATTACTCAGGAGTAAGATCCCTTGTAATATACAAGTGTTGCACATATGCCTTGCAATGTAATAGTATTAAAAAGATGATGGTGAACTAGATACAAAAGCCATATCTTTCATTGTTTTAGATTAAAAAGGAAGTAGAAATAAAATTAGTTACAACATACATGAATGATCAACCCCACCCCTTCCCACTTGTTCAGTGAAGGCCTCAATGCAATCCTCATCTTCCATCTCCAAATCATCAGCAGTGAGTGTGGGATGAATCCTCTTTCCATCATAAATAAACCCAAGTTGTTCATGCTTGAGATTGAGTTTTTCACAGTAACCAAGGATCAAAGTTTGTAGGGGAGCATCTCTTCTGATTCTGATGAACACGTCAGATTCCCTCTGGGTCATTACCCTTATGGTTTATATGCTCCTTTTTCACCTCTTGATCTGCTGCTGCTGCTGGGGTCTCCATATGTTTGATAGTAAGGTAAATGACTGGTGAAGAATGAGGATATTTTATAAGCCCTACTTTGTTGGAAAACTAAATAATCGAGAATCCCATCGGTTGATTTTCTAGGAATTGAAAAGTTGGCATTAATATAGAACATTGCACCTTTATATTCTTTGCGGAGTTCGACAACATTCTGCCATTTGGATAAAACATATTAATGCAAACACTTTTAAACACAACCGTTGTATAGGATAAAAAGAAGTATAATTTACATAAATCTTATAGTGTTAAGAGTTAATTACATTATTTCTCTACTCTTTTTTTAAATTACAAAAATATCTCAAAATTTATGGATTTCGGATACATTACTAGATTTCCAGATACATCACTAGGCATCTAGATATATAGGTAAGAGATTTATCCGTGAGGGGAGGGATGTATCAGAGAGGAAATATGACATCTGCATACATCACTGGGCTTCCAGATACATTAGCAGACATCCGGATACATAGGTGAGAGATGTATCAGAGAAGAGAGTGATGTATCTGGGAGGAGGACAGAGTTGTAACAACGAGAGGAGAGTGATGTATTCGAGAGGGGATTTTTGAAATTTTTTTAAAGAGAAAAGACATAAAGTCACCACTGAAGTTGTCCCGAATTTTTAAAAAGACACCTTAACTTTGCAACCGTCCTATTACCCACTAAATAATTATGAAATGATAATATTATATCATTTTTCCATCAGCCCCAGATTTTAAGAAGCAATTGTTTTCACACACCAATCATTACATGAAACGTGTTAATTTAATTAAAAATATATATTTAACAAAAAACATTTTAAGTTTTTTCTTTATCTCTCTCTTAATTTTTGACTTATTTTAATTTTGATTTCATCTTCCACCCCCACTTTCAAGCTGATCCATCCCTCCATTTTCTTTCTTTTTCTTCACCTCCCACCCTCACCCCACTCCGCATGTCAAGTTGAAGGTAAATTTAAAATTTTGAAAGTATCGTCAATTACTCCTTTTCATATAACTCCAAAATTAGAAATGATAATTTTAAAAGAATCAATGAATTCCCCGAAAATTGAAAGAACTTGATTGAAATCAGATAAAAAAAAACCTATATGATACCTCCTAATCATTTTGAAATCTAATGGGTTTGTCAAATTGTTCGAAATGTAAGAAAATATTTAGATAAAGTTTTAAAATTAAAGAGAGTAAAATTAATAGTAATAAAAAAACGAAAGGTGAAGTTATGGTAAAAATGGTGACATTGAAAGTGAGAAGCTTCAATGAAGATGACAATGAATTTTTGAAGAAGAAAGAAGAAAGAAAGAGAAAAAATAATAAGGAAAACAAGTTAAAATAATAAGAAAATATATTTTATAATAAAATACTTGTAAAAATAAAATTATATTAGTTATTTTAGGTTGCTCACTCTGTTTTGAGAGAGTGCACACACTCTCTATGTAAGGTGGACAAAAATGATGTAATAATATCAGTTCAATATTGTTTAGTGGGGTAATAGAACACCCGCATAGTTAAGGTGTCTGTTTAAAAATTTGGGACAAGTTCATGTGTCACTCTATGTCTTTTCTCTTTTTTTAAATGATAGGAAATTTTAGAGATTATGGTAAAACAAGATGTGTATTTAGGTTATTTTTTCATAAAAAATACCTTTTCTATTCACTTTTACTTGTCAAATACTCTTTCCATTCCTATTTACTAGTATACGTGCCCGCACGTTGCGCAGATGATTTAAAATGTAATAATTTTATAATTAAAATTAACTAATAAAATATATTATGTATTATGCAGTTGATAATATATTTAATTTATTATAATAATCATATATATATATATACATAAACCTTAGGCTCGCCTACGTGGCGCCGCTACAAACCAGTATATCCCTTTTAATTTATTTATTTCCAAAACTATCCTTTTCCTTACATAAAAAATTGTGACATTTATGAAAAGTTGTGACTTTTATGAAGAGTTGCAACTTTTATGAAAAATTTGTGACTTTTATGAAGAGTTGCGACTTTTATGAAAAATTGTGACTTTTATGAAAGATTGTGACCTTTTTGAACGGTTGCAGCTTTTCCAAATAGTTGTAGCTTTTCTGATAAGACACAATAAATATTTGTTCACACTAACCTTTGTTGTCTATAAATAGAGGGATTTCATCTCATTTTAAAACAACGAAAATTCTAAACCTTCTCTTCTTCTTCTTCACAATTAAATATTTCTGTACTTTGCTCCTGTTGAGTGACTCACTAAACACCATTGCTTATGTTACAGATCCTGATATGTATTTTATAGTTATTAATTTATGCTTATATTATTAAGGATAAATGATAAGATGTAATAATTTTCATTTTTCTTTACTTTATTAATGTTTGTACTACGTAATTTTGTATGTAGGACAATATAGTGTTTTAGTTTTAATGAGTGATAGATTTTAAGTATTATTTTATAAATTCCGTGATATTAAATTTCCGCGCGAAGCGCGGGTAATTTTACTAGTAATATAATAATACAAATCATTACCTTATTTATTTGAGCACATTAAATTAATATTATTAGTACACAATTCATTTTATTGTATTAAAATATTATATCTATAGTTGTATCAGCTATAAGCTTTCAGTTTTGTAATATATTATGTTGAAATTTTTATGTGTTTGTACTTTATTATTTTTATGTCGTTTGAATTAAAAAATTATGTCAATAATTTACTGATTCTAACATACAAATAAAATATTTGATATCATGAGATTAAATGACATGTTGATATATTTTCTATATATATTTTATTCAAAATCAAAAGATATTCAAAAGTTTTTTCCGTATTAAATTTGTGTAAAAATATAATATAAACTTGATTTAAAAGTAAAAATTATCTTAATTAATACAACCACTATATTATATTAAGTCAAAATTTGTATTGGATATTTTAAAATTGAATTTAAATCGTATCAGAAAACATATGGATATGAATGAGAGGATGTTGATTTGAACTTTATCCGCTAAAGTATATTATGAGTAATTATAGTTATCTTGTATTCAAATTTAAAAAAAAAGTTGAAAATTTAAAATTGTACCATATATTTTAGAATCACAAATTTTAACTTAATTCAATGTTGTTATATAATATTGTGAATTCTTAAAATTTTTAAATGACTTATAATTGTTATACTGTTCAAGATAGAATTTAACACTTACTAGACATAGATAAATATTATTTATCTTAAATTCAAAAGTTTAAATTTTATTTATCATAAAATTATTTTTCAATTTTAAAATTGATTGTCCTATATATTAATTCAACAGATAATCGCAATAAGTTTTTAAAATATAAATAAATTAGATAAATATAAATATAGAATATAACCAAAAAAAGAAGAACAAAAGCCTACGTTTTAGTGGCAAAAAATGTAGTGCTGTCAAGGATAAGATTAATTACTTATTTTAAAAAAAATTAAATTCCAAATTAATTATTCAGGCAATTTTGATAACGTTTTATATAATTAGCAAAAACAAAAATAACAAAATTCCCTGTTTCTCTCACTGTAGAACCCAAATTATAGCCTGTTTTAAATTTATGTAAATGTAAACATAAATTTGTAGTTCCTAAATTTTAGCACCATTATTGGGGTAGTTATATATGTAAATGTAAATATATGTAGCCCAATAATGGTGCTAAAATTTTGACTTAATATATGTGTTGGAAATAAATTTAGCCTATTTGTTTGTAACTATATTTCCACAAAATATCTAACCGATAATTACATGTACAAATAATGATGCTATAATTTACGGTTGTACAGTGAGAGAAACAGGGAATATTGTTATTTTTGTTTTTGCTAATTATATAAAACGTTATCAAAATTGCCTGAATAAATTAATTTGGAATTTTTTTTTTTAAAAAAAGTAATTAATCTTATCCTTGACAGCACTACATTTTTTGCCACTAAAACGTAGGCTTTTGTTCTTCTTTTTTTGGTTTATATTCTATATTTATATTTATCTAATTTATTTATATTTTAAAGACTTATTGCGATTATCTTTTGAATTAATATATAGGACAATCAATTTTAAAATTGGAAAATAATTTTATGATAAATAAAATTTAAACTTTGAATTTAAGATAAATAATATTTATCTATGTCTAGCAAGTGTTAAATTCTATCTTGAACAGTATAACAATTATAAGTCATTTAGAAAATTTAAGAATTCACAATATTGTATAACAACATTGAATTAAGTTAAAAATTGCGATTCTAAAATATATGGTACAATTTTAAATTTTCAATTTTTTTTTAAAATTTGAATACAAGATAACTATAATTACTCATAATATACTTTAGCGGATAAAGTTCAAATCAACATCCTCTCATTCATATCCATATGTTTTCTGATACGATTTAAATTCAATTTTAAAATATCCAATACAAATTTTGACTTAATATAATATAGTGATTGTGTTAATTAAGATAAATTTTACTTTTAAATCAATTTTATATTATATTTTTACACAAATTTAATACGGAAAAAAATATTTTGAATATCTTTTGATTTTGAATAAAACATATATAGAAAATATATCAACATGTCATTTAATCTCATGATATCAAATATTTTATTTGTATGTTAGAATCAATAAATTATTGACATAATTTTTTTAATTTCAAACGACATAAAAATAATAAAGTACAAACACATAAAATTTTCAACATAATATATTATAAAACTAAAAGCTTATAGCTGATACAACAATAGATATAATATTATAATACAATAAAATGAATTGTGTACTAATAATATTAATTTAATGTGCTCAAATAAATAAGATAATGATTTGTATTATTATAATAAATCAAATATATTATCAAGTGCATGATACATAATACATTTTATTAGTTAATTTTAATTATAAAATTATTACATTTTAAATCATCCGCGCAACGCGCGGGCACGTATACTAGTAATAACAATAATAATAATAGTAATTATTATTATTATTATTGTTGTTGTTATTGTTGTTATTATTGTTGTTGCTATTATTATTATTATTGTTATTGTTATTATTAATATTAACTATAAAAAATAAATCTTTGGAAGTTTCTTTACCATTATCCGTTAAAAACGGTAAGAATATAAATGATTTTTTTTTAAATGTGAAAAACTTAAATATAATAATAATGATGATAATAATAATAATAATATCTATATTAATAATATCTATATATTATGTATACACACGTTACAAAACCATATTTTTAGAACAATTTTAATTTTTTTTATCGTTTAATTATTATTATGATTATGATTATTATAATTATTATTATTATTATTATTATTATTATTATTATGATCATTATCATTATCATTATCATCATTAGTATTTAGTTTGCTATAAATAAGGAGGTTGTGAAAATATAATTAAAATTATCTTTCCACAAAAAAAGGGAATACACACGTTACAACACCATATTTTTAGAACAATTTAATTTTTTTTATCGTCTAATTATGAAAATGCTTCAAAATCATTTTAAAAATAAAATAATAATTTATTATTTAATATATTACATGTCTTTAATTTTAATTATTTAAAAGTCTATTTTTTGTGGCACTGACACGTGTCACTTTTTACTTCTCCTATTATATATAGATAGATATGTCGTCCTTACTAAAAATATATATATTTCTTAATACTTGTCATTTCACAAAATCAATACATAAATGATATTATTCTTCCTATTTAACCCTTGAGAGTTTTTAGCCTCGAAAGTATGTATTTGACCAATATAGGGAAACTAAGTAATTAATTCATTTTCATTGGTCAAATTAATTAATCAAAATAGATCACTCCCTCTATTCAATTTTACTTTTCACTGTTTGACTTGACTCACCCATTAAGAATACAACTATTGATATAAATATTTTACCACACTATCCCTATTAAAAGTTGTCTAGTATTTGGTCTTGGAAAATAATTTGGAGAATAAGTATTTAATGTTGGGGTAAAACATGGAAAACAATAATTGTCTTTTCTTGATATGTCAAAAGTGACAAATAACATTGAAAATCTATTTTAGGAATAAATGACAAGTAAAAGTTAACACTCATTTTTTTGTGTGGAAATTACTGTTTTGCCCCTCTCGATGTCGACCTCGAGTCGTTTTTGATTGAGTTTGAAAAGTTGGTTTTGAACTTTGAGTTAAAAGTGGAAATTTTTGGTAAGTTTTGAGTTTGAAAGACTAAGTTCAAAAGTTGTTTTTAGTGTCTTTTGAAGTTTCGAGTGTCAAAATGAAATTACGTCGATTCCATCAGTCTCGAAATGTGAAATTTGATTTGCGAGAGTTGTTGATTTCAACTTTGGAGTTTCTTTGAGGATTTGGGGCCCTAAGTTGTGAAATTGTGGAATTTTTGCCTTTGGGTTGACCTTGGTCAATATTCAGGGTTCAGATGCTTGATACGCTCAAATTACACCTCTTTTCAGAAGCATAAGCGATCGTTATCACGTAAAGAACCCAACTTCTAGGTTGGGGTCAATCCCACAAGGAATATGGTGTAGACTTAAGTTCAATAACGATTATATTCGTTTAGCCAATGTATTTCCGAGACAAATAAGTAGAAAAGGGGGCGGGGGTATTTTGTGTAACAAATTTTGGAAATTATGAAAGTAATTAGTAAGCAAGATTCAAACTTTTGTTGTTATCAAATTGAGAAGGAAACTAGGGCATACGTGTTCCCCATAAGCTCATAACTCCGTAATCCTAGTAATAGCAATCCCTTCCTAGTGTATTACATGCAAAGCGATAAGCTATGTATCTCTAAATCCTTGGTCCGACATCTAGAGAATTTTCACCCCGCACCTTGGTCCGGCTACGTGTGTATAATTTACTAACCCTTACCATTACCTCATATTAGACGTCACATCGATGTATGGCTTAGTTTTCACCCTCGCACCAATCGACATTAATTCTATTAGATAGTATCACACTAAATCTATGTTGACAATTCTTTTCTTATTAACTACCTCCTTGGTCCGACAAGTAGCAACAAGGCGAGTTTCTAACGTTGCGCACCGTTAAAAAGACTTCTAGACGAAAGAATTATCAATGCATGCAAAACACTATTCGGGAATTACTTAGTTACTATTCATACTTCGTTAATCGCTCATAGTTCCCATAACCCTAGTTATGAATTTAGTTACCCATATTAGCAAGAAAACAATTCATAATGTTTGAAGAATAAATCATGAACTTACGTAGTAGAGTAGAATAATCCCAGAATTTCGACTTGAATTTCAAAGTAAAAATCACCAAAATGTGCTTAGGAAATTAAGAATTGCTAAAGTTGCAAGTTAATCTCCAAAGCAAAAAACTAGAATAAAAGTAATGAAGTCTAACCCCAAAAACGAGGTTTACATGCCCTATTTATAGAAAAACAAATTCTAAATAAAAAGGAAACAAAATAAGGAAATAATGTTCCAGCACGCGTCTTCTCTCTATGACACTGACCTACAGACTGTGGATTGATCTACGGTCCGTAGGTCCCTTCCGTGACTCAGGACTTAGCCATTTTTTCAACTTCAACAATTGACACCTCCCAGCTTCAATCGATGGATCCACAGTACGGTCCGTAGATTAGTCTACGGTCCGTAGATCATCCTCCATAGCTTCATACTTAGAATCTTCCAAAATCAGGTACTGGAACCCCTCTCAGTCGCATTTGACGTATCAACAGTACGGTCCATCATTTTCAACCGTGGTTCCACACTTGGTCAAGAATTCCCTGATCTCTCCATGCCTTTCTAGTCCATCTACGATCATCATCTACGGAACATGAATAGACCTACGGTTCGTTAATCACATCCGTAGATGGGCTTTTCTGCACATTCTTCAGCTGTGTCTCTCAGTTTTCGCGTCTGAACATCTTTTCTGCAAATATAATAAAAATACATAAAAAAATAATATAAAATGGCCCTAGACACACACAACTCTTAAGTGAAATAGTATTAAAAATACCGTAAACTCACGGTATATCAACACCCTCAACTTAAATTCGTTGTTTGTCCTCAAGCGACGCACTAAGACTCTAAACGACACTTTGTATAGAAGCAAACATTTCAAGCACAAGCAATCACATGGCTCTCTG
Organism: Solanum tuberosum; assembly: GCF_000226075.1. NCBI lineage: Eukaryota > Viridiplantae > Streptophyta > Magnoliopsida > Solanales > Solanaceae > Solanum > Solanum tuberosum. Next base: position 421,662 of record NW_006239067.1, read on the forward strand.
CCCCGACTCTCTTCTCGAGTTTAAATCTTTTCTCTCAGACTCAACAAGCTAGCTTGTACGAATCCAAACATGACAAAGACCGACCAACCAACACACAACATACACTGTTTTACTATCACCAAGGTACCAACTTTCCGACAATGTAACTAGTGCCCTTACTTCAAATGAAATCCCTTTTTCACACAATAAATTTGATTTTGAGTACAAGGATTTATTCAACACTCACACTCAGAAGTAACTTCAAGTACAGTTAGTGCTCAATACCATAGGCTTGCCCTTATTTTCACTGCTTAGACTCTCCAAACTAGGTTCTAGGATCACTATAGGACTTTCTTGGCTTGTAACGTAGGCTCAGGGTCAGGTGTGGTGCATTTGGGTACGTTTTAGTGACTATCTGCCCTTCTTGACATTGCATTAGACTTTCTACCTCTTTTTGCCCTATTTTTGACATCCTACCGTTTACTTCTTCCCTTGATTCTCTTCAACCATGGATGTGACTTTAGACTTTGTAGCTCTTTATATTGCACTTTCATCTTTTTCTTGCATTTTATTCTTTTCTGTAGATTTCAACAAGTCATGTCCTTTCCTCTCTTTTCTTTTTCTCTTTTTCAATAACAAACTCTTTTCATACCCATTTTCTATTGGTTTCCTCTTTCATAGCCACCCTTAACTTATGGATTTCCCATTGGTTGAGGTGCATAATACCCTATGTCGGATCAGGGCCAAGATTGAGGTTACTTTTTTACATTAGCCACCCTCAACTTAGGCTTTTGGCCTAAGTCGAGGTGCACATGTCCAAGGAGGGACCGGGGCTAACATAGTAGATTATGGGAGGGTGAGTTAGGGGTTTAGAAAGAAATGGTCTAATTTAGGCTTAAAGCATTTGGATCAAAGGGATCATTTTATTTCATTTTGTTGGATTCTTCTTTTAGGCAATTTTCGGACTTATCAGAACAAGAGCCTATGATCACTTCCTAGCCTCTAGAGTAGATTGTCTTATCAGGACTAACCGGGCAAGTTCTAGATTGGCACAAAAATTGTTTAAACAATCAACTATTCTCACACATTTTTGGCACATAGTATCATTATCAGATTACCCAGTTCAAGTTTTAGCTTAAGACATGCCATCAAGTTGGTTCATTATCATGTCCTACTCAGAGCCAACACATTCAACTCATTCTAGCCTACATATTTTTAGCACATATCATTTTTGGACGGGTATCATTTTTTTCAAAAAGCTGTTGCCATCATACTTCATTCTTTCTCATGCTTATACACAAACAATCCTAACACATGCCGGTTCAACAGAGATTTAGCAGTCTCTTGGGGGAAAAGAACACATGCAAGAAAACCCCAAGAGAGGATTATGAGTAGGGTTACTCAGACTTTACCCTATCACTCACAATCCACTTACCCACCCCAACAAAAATAGGTGCAATTGTCCCCAATGCACACAAAATACAGTAAAAACTAATAGATTTGGGTGAAGCAAACCTGTGGCGCATAGCGCCGCTGAACCATCAACAAGTGGGTGGGTCTGGTTTCCCGGATCCCGCTACAACAACATTGGGGCCACCCTCAGTAGTGCCCATGTCAGCAATCACAACACCATCAGTAGTGCTATCAATCATTCTAACCGCACCATCAGTGTATCATGACCCACAATATTCGGAACATCCGAAACGGGCATAGAACTTGATTCCCCAGCAACACTCTCACGAACCCTCTCCTAGCACAATTGCTCATCTAATATCGAAGCCCTCTTAGCCTGCTTCTCCTGCTTGTGCTCCCTCTTCTTGGCTCTTTCATCCTCAGTGGCCTCAAATGTGTGTCTAGATCGGTGCCTCTTACCTCGGGCATGTGTGGGCTCGGGCTGCTCCTCTGCATCCCCACTAAATAATGCATCAAGGACCATATTGTCAGACAAAGCAGTAGGTGCAGCTTGTGGCTCAACTGCAGGTGTGGCAAGAATGACATCAACATCGGCTCGGAGACTGGCTAACTCGGTTCGGAAAGAGGATAGATCTGTGGTCAGGGCCGGTCGCTTGAGGACTCTCAATTCAAAGGCATCGAGACGCTTATTAACAGCCTGGACCTTCTAGTACATCATGGTCTTTATCCTTCGCTCCATTCTGGCCTCAGACTCTGCTATCAACTTTTGCATCCATGGCCGGACATGGTGGAGCAGCGTGGCCATCTGAACCTCCAATTTTTGAACCCTAGCCAATGGTATAACAGCAGCTCCTAAAGGCGTGGTGGATCTGGATGAGCTAGGAGCCCGACTCGCGGCCTGAGATGAGTAGGCCGGGACATCATCAGTGTGGGCTGGAGGGGTATGATCGTCACCCTACATCTGCCCCGCAACATCTACTAAGTCAGCTCCCATGGGCAGCACATCAACCTGTGGCTCTCTGCGTAGTGCCGCCACATTTTCCTCATCCCGAATGAGGCCTATATCCAGTGTCCCCGTGGGTCGGATCAACTTGTCACAACGCCAGATTGACACTCCTGAGTCCCTACATAACTGGAAAATGAAACAAGGAAAAGGGTAAGTGGTGGAGGCTTTGAAAGCCCTCTCATGTATCTCCACAATGAGCATGCGGGCAAAATCAATTTTGAATCCCGCAACCAATGCTGCTACCATGACCACGCGGTCCCAAGTTAGTGCGTTGTCAGCCTTCGTGGGAGAAATCCGATTGCGAACCAACAACTAGAAAAATTTAGCCACAAATGTGAGAGTGGCCTTCTTGATGCTTACGCCCGGAGTGGTGACTCACTCGGCTCGCTCTCCTTCAGTAGCAATTTGACTAGCTAGCCAGTGTAATAAAGTCTCTCTTTTCTCGGCGCTCTGCTGGAACTCTCTGCCCCGTACAGTGTCCTATCTATAGTCAAATTCAGCCGTGTTGAGTGCCCAATAGTGATCAGGGCCAGGACCATAGAGGAACCGGCGGATGGTGGTCTCAGAGATGTCTACAGAAAATCCGCGCACTAGTGTAGATGTGAGGGGTGCCTGGGCAGTGGGTCTGGCATTCTTATGGATAGAACCCCGAAGAGTAGCCGCATAGGAAACATAGAACTTCCTCACAATCTCCTCGCTATAGGTGCCTGGTTCTCGAGCCATCCACTCACACTTGTGACGTTGAAAGAGCCGGTGGATTTCTGGTACGGTGTATAGGCTCCCAGTGAGGACTCTGCGCTCCTTTGTAGTAAGCCGGGCCATATTCTCTTTGTCATTTTTCATCTTGGCATCCCGATAAATTTTCCATTGGCCCTCAACACACCATCTGTTTGGCTCCCCAGCCACTAGATCAGGGTCATAGCTTCGTGGCACCGGGACTTCTCCAGAACTAGTGGCCTCATCAGACGAGGCAGCTTTGTCATGTGAACCTGAGCCTGTGGCGGATCCAGAACCGGAGCCGAAAGCATGGGCGGGCTCAGAGCCGGAAGCAGTGGCAGACTCTGAGCCGGAAGTAGAACCAGCCTCAGAACCGAAAGTAGAACCAGTCGGTGACCCGATCAGTGTGTTCTCCTCATCAGACTGGGAGACAGTGACTACGTTGGTGACCACCTGCCGGGATGTATTCTGGGTAGCCCGAGGTGCAGTAGGAGATGTCCTCGTGGCTGGTGGAACATATGCTGGATTCTTTTCTGCATCCGCGTCTTCATCAATCAGCTTAAAAGTAGGCGCAACAGATTTTGATTTTCCCCTTTTGGAGTAGGTCACTTTCTTCTTAGGCGCCATGGTACCTGTGGATGTCTAATTAGTACCAAAATAAACTCATAACACACTCGAAAAGATTTTAGAACTAAGAACGAACAAAAACGAAAAACAGAAAAAATTTCAGACAGTGGCTTCAGTGACCACCTACGGTGGGCATCTACGGTCCGTAGGCTGACCTATGGTCCGTGGATCCCCTCCGTAGATCGAAGGTACCAAAAAGTCGGTCTCTGCTGGGAACCACGAATTTGTAGAACGGTTCGTAGATTGATCGACGGACCGTAGTCCACTTCCGTGGTTACATACTTGGTGAAATTCTCATGTGCCATAAACCACAGACCTGATCTACGGTCCGTAGATTGACCTACGGCCCCTAGATGGGGTCTCGTGGATGAGATCTGTGCCAGGTCTCACACATGCTTCGATTGGAATCCCACATATTTGCCATAGTCACCAATATCCTAGTCTAATAATGTATTTCAACATAAATTATTCTAGTTCGTCATTCTAGGGGTTCCAATTACTCAATTTTACAGGTATTTTCTACGAGATAAGGAACCCTAAGTCGAAACTTACATTTAGACTTATATTTAGTTGTTTTTTTTACATACAACAAAGCAACACAATCACAAATCTAAATGGTCCCAAGGGTGCATTCACTTCAATTTAGCATACAATTTCATATATAATTCCCCAAGGTCAAGACCCAATTCCGGACTTTCTATAATCAATCGATGAATGAAATTCAAAGTGAGGGGAAAGTTTATTACCTTACAATTAGTGGGAGTGGGGTGATTGTGTGATGACTCGACGCTTTCGATACCACAACTTTGCCTTTACGCACCGAACCCGTACACCGGACCTCTTGGGGAATTTTGGGGATGAGTGGAGTTTGGAGAGAAAAGGAAATTTGGGATTGTGGGGAAAAGAAATGGATGATTAATTGGGGAGTTATGGAGTGATTTAAGGGATTGGGAAGTTTAGAAACGGTTTGGGAATAAAGTGGGAATAATTTGAAATTGGGGGATTTTAAATAGGAGGTGTCTGGGTCGGGTCAGGCAGAACTAGGGTTTGGACCCACGAGACCCCGTCTACGGTCCGTGGGTTGATCTACAGTCCATAGATTTGGACCGTAGATCACTCTTTGACTTAGAAAATTTTAGAGACTTACCTGGGATCTACGGACGCTATTCACAGTCTGTGGGATGAACCATAGACCGTCAATGGGATCCGTAGACCTCTGCACCATACCTTTTTCTGAAGATTCTACTTTTAGCCCCTGCACATGTGGCAACCATTAGCCCTTTCTTTTTACATTTTCTGGACACTTTTTAGACACGGACCCTATGCTATATCTAGCCAACACTAAAAGAAAAATCACCCAATTATCTAAATGAGTACAGAGAAGCAACTAAACAAAGAAAACTACTAAACGGAAAACAAGAACCTATTGTTGGCTAGATTTTTACATCTTGGGTTGCCTCCCAAGCAGCGCTTGATTTAACATCGCGGCACGACGCAGGCCTCTTGATTACTCAGACTTCATCAAGATAGTAGGCCTTAACAACTTCTTGCACATTTTCCGCGTTTCCTAGATAGATCTTGATCCTTTGCCCGTGTACCATGAACCTTGTTCCTTCATTGTTCTCAAGCTCAACCGCTCCATGGGGGAGCACTTTTGTGAGCAAAAATAGCTCGGTCCATTTGGACTTGAGTTTACTCGGAAACAAGCGCAACCTAGAGTTGAATAAAAGCACCAGATCCCCCACAACAAATTCTCGCTTTTCAATTCTTTGATTATGATACCTCTTCATCTTCTCTTTGTACAAGGCAGAACTTTCATAAGCTTTTAGGCGAAACTCATCAAGCATATTCAAGTAATTCATTCTTTGATTAGATGCAGCGCCCCAATCCAAATTTAGCTTCTTCATTGCCCACATAGCCTTATGCTCTAGCTCTACAGGTAAATGGCAAGACTTCCCATATACAAGTTGGTAAGGAGACATACCTATGGGAGTCTTGTATGCAGTGCGATAGGCCCATAGAGCATCATCTATCTTCCTTGACCAATTCGTTCTATTAGCATTCACAGTCTTCGCCGAAATCAATTTGATCTCTCTGTTGGACATTTCAACTTGCCCACTAGTCTGCGGATGGTAAGGTGTGGCCACATTGTGGCGGATACCATATTTCTCAAGTAGCGCCTTGAACAACTTATTACAAAAGTGAGAACCCCCATCGCTAATAATAGCCCTCGGTGTACCAAATCTGGAGAAGATATTCTTTTTCAAGAATGCGGTGACACTTTTACCTTCATTGTTGGAGAGCGCAACTGCTTCCACCCACTTCGATACATAATCAACCGCAACAAGAACGTATTTCATCCCATATGAACTCACAAATGGACCCATAAAATCAATGCCCCATACATCAAATAACTCTATCACCAGTATAGGATTCATAGGGAGCTCTTGCCTCTTTGAAATCCCTCCTTCTCTTTGGCAACGATCACAAGACTTGGCGAAATTATGAGCATCTTGGTGGATGGTAGGCCAATAGTATCCACACTGCAAAATCTTATGCGCAGTCTGAATACCACTATGATGCCCACCAACAGGCGATAAATGACACACCTCAAGTACACTCAACATCTCAACCTCGGGCACACATCGATGAATAATCCCATCAGCACAACTACGATATAAGTAAGGCTCATCCCAAAAGAATTTCTTCACATCATGCATAAACTTTTTCCTTTGGTTAAAAGACAAATCCGTGGGCACCAAATTGCTTGCCAAATAATTAGCAAAGTCTATCAACCAAGGAATCAGATCATGAGAAGCAACCAATACCTGTTCATCTGGAAAAACATCATTAATTTCAGCCCTATTACCAAGCTTTAGCATAGCATCTTCCTCTAATCTGGACAGGTGATCGGCGACTTGATTTTTGGTCCCGTTTCTATCTTTTACCACAAAATCAAACTCTTGCAGCAACAAGACCCATCTAATCAACCTC
>NW_006239067.1:428517-446043 GCF_000226075.1 Solanum tuberosum
TTTCGAATGCAAAAACCACCGCAAGAAGTTCTTGTTCGGTTACAGTATAATTCTTCTGGGCCACATTTAGAGCTTTGCTAGCATAGTAAATAGGATGGAAAATTTTCTCTCGCCTCTATCCCAATACCACACCAAGCGCCACTCCACTCGCATCACACATTACCTCAAACAGTTGTCCCCCATCCGGTGAAATAATGATACGTGCAGTAACTAACTTTTCCTTCAACTCTCCAAATGCTCTTAGACAAGCATCATCAAAATAGAACTTACACTCCTTCTCGAGCAGTTTACACAACGAATGTGCAATTTTTTGAGAAATCTTTGATGAACCTCCTATAAAAACCTGCATGCCCAAGAAACTCCTAACACCTATTATAGAGACAGGTGGAGGAAATTTTTCTATTACCTCAACTTTCGCTTTATCTACTTTAATGCCCTTCTCAGAAATCCGTTGACCTAGCACTATACCTTCTTTCACCATAAAATGGCACTTCTCCCAATTGAGCACTAGATTGCAGTCTTCACACCTCTTATGCACCTCGGCCAAATGATCCAGTCAATGATCAAAAGAGTCACCCACCACCGAGAAATCATCCATGAACACCTCAATAGTGTCCTCCACCATATCAGAGAATATTGACATCATACAACGTTAGAAGGTTGCTGGAGCATTGCACAACCCAAATGGCATCGTTTGAAGGCGAATGTCCCATAAGGGCAAGTGAAGGTGGTCTTCTCTTGGTCTTTAGGAGCTATAGAAATCTGATTGTAGCCCAAATAACCGTCAAGAAAACAATACCAACCCTTACCCGCCAGTCTATCCAACATTTAATCCATGAATGGCATAGGGAAATGGTCCTTTTCTGTCCAAGCATTTAACTTACGGTAGTCCATGTAGACTCTCCATCCAATCATGGGCCGCATCGGAACAAGCTCATTTCTCTCATGAGGAACCACAGTAATCCCACCTTTCTTGGGCACACACTGAATCGGACACACCAAACTACTATCGGCAACGTGATAAATAACTCCGGAATCCAACCACTTGATGATCTCCTTTTTAACTACCTCTTGCATAGGCGGATTTAATCTTCTTCGGTGTTCAATACTAGGCATATGATCTGGCATGAATTGGATTTTATGAGAACAAATACCGGGAGGGATCCCAATAATATCTGCGATAGTCCACCCAATGGCTCGCTTGAACCTCTTCAATATGGCAACCAAACACTCTATTTGTCGCCCATTCAAATCAGCCGCAATAATGACCGGTAAAGTATCATCTTTTCCCAAGAACACGTACCTCAAATGCGGTGGTAGAGTCTTAAGCTCTAATATCGGTGCCTCCTCAACAAACGGTCGTGCAGGTGGGGACTCACGATTTTTCATGTCCAACTCCAACTTCTTTGGTTTTGACCGATATTCACACTTATCAAGTGCGGTGACCAGCTCATCATACTCTTCAATACCATCACTGTTGAAATGCATCATAACCGCTGCTAATGCCTCAACACCCAGTCTCTCCTCAACCTGCACCTCAGAAACACTCTCAACTCTATATGTTATCGTCGATACCGATTGGAGCTCACTACTTTGCTTCATAGACCTACAATTATTGAAAGTCGCCTTTTCATTGTTCAGTCTGAATTTCATATGCCCCTTTTCCATATCAACCAAAGCGCACCCCGTAGCAAAAAATGGTCTCCCAAGAATGATGGGAACCTCAAAATCAACCTCGCAGTCAAGAATCACAAAATCTGCCGGAAAGATAAACGACTCCACTTTTACTAGTACATCATGGAGCACACCTATGGGCCTCTTCACAATTCTGTCGTCCATGAGCAATTGCATCGCAGTCGGTTTTGGATCTCCCAAACCTAACATTTTGTAAATCGACAATGTCATCAGATTAATGCTAGTTCCAAGATCACACAATGCCTTAGCAAAATGCAACAACCCGATAGTACATGGAATAGTAAAGGCACCAGGATCCTTATTCTTCTGCACAAGGGACCTAGTAGCAATAACGCTACAATGTTGCAATCTATCATCATCCTCGAAGCTCACGACCCTTTTATTGGTCACTATATCCTTCATAAATTTTTCATACCCAGGCATTTGCTCCAAAGCCTCTATCAATGGAACATTGATGGAAAACTGCTTCAACATGCTAATAAACCTGCGGTATTTGCTTTCTTCAGTCTTTTTCACTAACCTTTGTGGGAAAGGAGGTGGAGGTCTGGGTATAGGGACAACTTTCTGAGTTACCTCATCTTCCTTCTCTATCGCATTCTCGGACTCTCCAGTCACCTCAACCACATCATCATATTTACTAGCATCAGTTTCTACCCCAGACGACATAGGTGGATCAATGGTCTACTTACCTCCTCAAGTCGTGATTGCCATGCAATGTCCATCATTATTTGGATTTTGGATAGTATTACTAGGAAGAGTGCCAGGTTGACGTGGGTTTACTGTAGTCGACAATTGAGTCAACTGTAGCTCAAGATGCTTGATCGACACTACGTGGGCGTCAATTTTTTGACCAATACCAGACAAGTCATTTCGCAACTCCTTCACATTCTCATCAGTCGCGTCAAACCTCCTCATCATTTTCTGCTTCATATCCTCAATACGTGACATATTACCTCCAGCTTCCCTAGGAGCAGAATCCCGATTTTGAGGAGGAACATAAGGTCCAGCCTGATCATTTCTGTTGCCATAGTTGTTCTGGTTGTAATTGTTGTCGCGATTATAGTTCCCATCCCGGATATATTGACCCTCACAGTTGTAATTGCCATAGTTCCCACCTTGGTTTGCTTGACTTTGGCGCCAATTATCCGTATTTGAATCTTGGGTGTTTGATCGAAAACCCCCTGTCTGCTCATTCACCGCATAAGCATCCTCTTCAAAATAATACTCTTCTGCCGGTGGTGGAGTTCTAGTCAAATAGTTCACAACATTTACCTTCTCTGCTCCTCCAGTCACATGGTTTAACACCAACCCTAGTTCAATTCTCATTTGTGCCATCTCCTCGTGAATCTCATCTGCGGGCTGGTTGTTTGTAGCTTGAATGGCAAATGTGTTCCTCCTGGTGTCTGACTTTCTAATGCTCCAAGCTTTATTATTTCGAGATATCTTCTCCATTTTCTCTGTAATTTGTGCAAAAGTGCATTCACCGTACGAACCTCCCGCAATAGTATCGAGCATTGCCTTACCATTATCATCCTGTCCTCGGTAGAAGTACTTCTTCAGTGACTCATCATTATTACGGTGATTCGGGACACCCCTCATGAAGGGAACTACTCACAGACTCTCCAGGTAATGCTACAAAGTTGTTGAGTTTATCCTACTTGTTCAACTTCTTAGACACTGGAAAGAATCTTGCTAAAAACGCTTCTATCAACTGCTCCCATGTATAGATTGAGTTGTAAGGGAGTTCATTGAACCACACAGCAACATCTTCGGTCAATGATAGGGGGAACACACGTAACCCAATGACGTTCATATCCAAATCCGGTTGACCTATAAAACTTTTGCAGACATGATTAAGTTTGTCTATGCGAGCATGTGGATCATCCGCTGGTGACCCCGCAAATAAGCCCCTCGCTCTAAGCATCTGCATCAAGCTACTGGTCACCACAAATGTATTCCCCTGAGGTAGAGGTGGTAGGACAAAAGGTCCATTAGAATCGACAATATTAAGGTTGACCCTGAAATTTTCATGCAGACGTGGTCCTTGTAGTTCCTGTGCCCTGAGTGTTTCTCCCAATCTATTCTTAACTGGAGCCTGATTATTCGCATCAATTACCCTCGGAGGTTGCAATCCAACACCTTCACCTAACTCTTCCCCGATAGGGTTAACTGAAACTCCTTGTTTATTCATTCTCCGCAAAAATCTATTCAGTTCGGGATCATAGGGAGTAAGTGGTTCGCCTTGGCTCCGTGTACTTGGTATACACTAGAGTAAGACCCTGAGAGAGACAAAAACAAAAGAAAAAGTAAAATTAGGAAATATTTACTGAAGTTCAATAATGCAATTAAACTTAATTAAAAAGCCTTATTCTCCGGCAGCGGCGCCAAAATTTGATACGCTCAAATTACACCTCTTTTCAGAAGCAAAAGCGATCGTTATCACGTAAAGAACCCAACTTGTAGGTTAAGGTCGATCCCGCGAGGAATATGGTTTAGATTTAAGTTTAATAACGATTATATTCGTTTAGCCATTGTATTTCCGAGACAAATAAGTAAAAAGGGGGGTGATTTTGTGTAACAAATTTTGGAAATTATGAAAGTAATTACTAAGCAAGATTCAAACTTTCGTTGTTATCAAATTGAGAAGGAAACTAGGGCGTACGTGTTCCTCATAAGCTCATAACTCCGTAATCTTAGTAATAGCAATCCCTTCCTAATGTATTACATATAAAGTGATCAGTTATGTATCTCTAAATCTTTGGTCCGACATCTAGAAAATTTCACCCCGCACCTTGGTCTGGCTACGTGTGTATAATTTACTATCGCTTACCATTACCTCATATTAGACGTCACATCGATGTAAGACTTAGTTTTCACCCTCGCACCAATCGATATTAATTCTATTAGATAGTATCACACTAAATCTATGTTTATAATTCTTTTCTTATTAACTATCTCTTTGGTCCGGCAAGAAGCAACAAGGGGAGTTCTAACGTTGCACACCGTTTAAAAGACTTCTAGACTAAAGTATTATTAATGCATGCAAAACACTATTCGAGAATCACTTAGTTGCTATTTATACTTCGTTAATCGCTCATGGTTCCCACAAACCTAGTTGTGAATTTATTTACCCTTTCTAGTCCATCTACGATCATCATCTACGGAACGTGAATAGACCTACGGTCCGTCAATCACATCCGTAGATGGGGGCTTTTCTGCACATTCTTAAGCTGTGTCTCTCAGTTTTCGCGTCTGAACATCTTTCCTGCAAATATAATAAAAATACATAAAAAATAATACAAAATGGCCCTAGACACATACAACTCTTAAGTGAAATGTATTAAAAATATCGTAAACTCACGGTATATCAACACCCTCAACTTAAATTCGTTGTTTGTCCTCATGCGACGCACTAAGACTCTAAACGACACTTTGTATAGAAGCAAACATTTCAAGCACAAGCAATCACATGGCTCTCTGCCACGACTCTCTTCTCGAGTTTAAATCTTTTCTCTCAGACTCAATAAGCTAGCTTGTATGGATCCAAACATGACAAAGACCGACCAACCAACACACAACATACACTGTTTTACTATCACCAAGGTCTAACTTCCGACAATGTAACTAGTGCCCTTACTTCAAATGAAATCCCTTTTTCACACAATAAATTGATTTTGAGTACAAGGATTTATTCAACACTCACACTCAGAAGTAACTTCAAGTACAGTTAGTGCTCAATACCATAGGCTTGCCCTTATTTTCACTGCTTAGACTCTCCAAACTAGGTTCTAGGATCACTATAGGACTTTCTTGGCTTGTAACGTAGGCTCAGGTTCAGGTGTGGTGTATTTGGGTACGTTTTAGTGACTATCTGCCCTTCTTGACATTGCATTAGACTTTCTACCTCTTTTTTGCCCTATTTTTGACATCCTACCGTTTTACTTTCTTTCCCTTGATTCTCTTCAACCATGGATGTGACTTTAGACTTTGTAGCTCTTTATATTTCACTTTCATCTCTTTCTTGCATTTTATTCTTTTCTGTAGATTTCAACAAATCACATCCTTTCCTCTCTCTTCTTTTTCTCTTTTTCAATAACAAACTCTTTTCATACCCATTTTCTATTGGTTTCCTCTTTCATAGCCACCCTCAACTTATGGATTTCCCCATTGGTTGAGGTGCACAATACCCGATGTCGGATCAGGGCCAAGATTGAGGTTACTTTTTTACATTAGCCACCCTCAACTTAGGCTTTTGGCCTAAGTCGAGGTGCACATGTCCAAGGAGGGACCGGGGCTAACATAGTAGATTATGGGAGGGTAAGTTAGGGGTTTATAAAGAAATGGTCTAATTTAGGCTCAAAACATTTAGATCAAAGGGAGCATTTTAGTTTATTTTGTTGGATTCTTATTTTAGGCATTTTGCGGACTTATCAGAACAAGGGCCTATGATCACTTCCTAGCTTCTAGAGTAGATTGTCTTAGCAGGACTAACCGGGCAAGTTCTAGATTGGCACAAAAATTGTTTGAACAATCAACTATTCTCACACACTCTTGGCACATAGTTTCATTATCAGATTATCAGATTACCCAGTTCAAGGTTCAGCTTCAGTCATGCCATCAAGTTGGTTCATTATCATGTCCTACTCAGAGCCAACACATTCAACTCATTCTAGCCTACAAATTTTTAGCACATATCATTTTTGGACTGGTATCATATTTTTTCAAAAAGCTGTTGCCATCATGCTTTATTCTTTCTTATGCTTTTACACATATTAATTCCAGCTTTAATCGACGGATCCACAGTATGGTTTGTAGATCAGTCTACTGTCCGTAGATCATCTTCCGTAGCTCCATACTTAGAATCTTCCAAAATCAGGTACTGGAACCCCTCTCAGTCGAATTTGACGGATCAACAGTACGGTCCGTAGATCAATCTACGGTCTGTCGTTTTCAACCGTGGTTCCACACTTGGTCAAGAATGCCATGATCTTCCTCCATGCCTTTCTAGTCCATCTATGATCAACATTTACGAAACGTGAATGGACTTACGGTCCATCAATCACATTCGTAGATGGGCTTTTTTGCACATTCTTCAGCTGTGTCTCTCAGTTTTCTCGTCTGACCATCTTTCCTCCAAATATAATAAAAATACATAAAAATACCGTAAACTCACGGTATATCAATGCTGGGATCGTAATTCTAAAAGTTTCGTTGGGTTTGAGGGATGATTTTAGGTTAAGGTGAGGCCTTGGTTGATTTCTGAGAGGTTTTGTTTTAGCCTTTTTAGGCGTTGAGTTAGTTTCTTGTGGTTTTCACGGATGTCCGGTCAAGGAGACCTTGGATTCATGTTTTTACGATTACATTGAGTCTGGAACATCGAGTATAATAGATTTGCATATGTGGTTTGTATTTACGGGGTTCCGAACGAATCCCTAGGGTTCTTTTGATGATTTTTGAGTTGGCTGGTTCTTCTGTGTTATGGTGCAACCCTCCACGTTAGTGGTGCTTTTATCACATTCGCGTAAGGGAGGGGATGAGAACCCCGCATTTGCGGATTCTCGACCGCATTCACGGGAGGTGAAAGTGTTGACCTCTACGTTCGCGAGAGACCTGCTGTGTTCGCAGAGGTCTAGCTCACTTAAAACCCACATTTGCGGAGGACCTGTGACAGTGTTTAAACCCAAATTTTGGAGTTTCTTCCCCATTTTCTTTTTTGGAGGTTTGAGAACTCAATAGAGGCGATTTCAAGTGGGTTTTTCAAGAAAAATTGTTGGGTAACATTTCTTAACTCTAAATCTTGATTACTCATTATTATTATTGAATTTATGAGTTTCAATCAAGATTTTGGGTTGATAAATTTGGAGTTCTTTATGAATTTGAGTTTTGAAGTAAAATTGAGTTTTGAATTTATTTTTAAGTCCATTTTCGAAATGATTTTCCCTAATGAGTTCCTAAAGCCTTGAGTAGTATTTTCGAGTATTATTTTTCCGGATTCAAACCTTAATTTTGGAATTGGGTAATGTGTTGAATTACATAGGTTTCAAGGGAATTGTTGTGGGTGTTGTTATTTCCAGAAAGTGATTGTGAATACTTGCTTATTTATAGATTGTGTAGCTTCGGAAATGATTCAGAAGGGGAAAACTCAACTATTGGAGTGATTGTTGATTGATTTAAGACAAGTGGCTTCCTAAACCTTGTATTCTAGTTTGAATTCGTATGCTTTCTTTGTTGGCTGCGTGTTGGAAGTAATGAGTATGAGGTGATTGGTTTAAATTGTCCACTTGCTATATCTAAATGAATAAAAAAGGATTGAAATGAAAAAGTCTACGCGACAAACATGATAATGTGAATTGCCTTATTGTGACCCTTGATGATTGAGTGATGAAATGCTTGAAAGCATGATTGTGGACTTGAATTGTATAATTTGTTGTTTTTCCATATGGTATGATATTGCTTGTATGCATTGATTTTAAACACCGTGATGAGACATGTGATGAGTTATTACACTGAGGTCTTTGCCGGTGAGTGTTATTATGCCGAGTTCTTTATCGGTGAGTGTTATGATGCAGAGGTCTTTGCCAGTAAGTGTTATTATGCCAAGGTCTTTGCCGACGAGTGTTATGATGCCAAAGTCTTTGTCGGTGAGTGTTATTATGCCGAGGTCTTTGTCGGTGAGTGTTATTATACCGATGTATTTTCTGGTGAGTGTTATTATGCTCATGTCTTTGCCGGCGAGTGTTATGATGCTGAGGTCATTTCCAGTGAATGTTATTATACCGAAGTCTTTGCCGGCGAGTGTTATAAAATCGATGGGAGATGGTTCTGGCTAGTGATGATCGTTGTGAATTGATGCACTTAATGCTTATGCGTGACTTACTTGTGAATTGTGATTGATGTACTTGTTATGTGTGCTTGTCATTGAGATTGACTTATTTGATTTGTTAATGATTGAACTGTGAATAATGGGTCTGTGAGCCGTGTATTATAGAATTGCTAGGTTGGGCTGATTTCTGTGCAAATTGTAGTTTGAGGAGGTTCGGTTGGAGTGTAAGGGCTGTTTGATTTCTAGCTAGCTACTTTGTTTAGTAGGTTACTTGCTGGGTACCGTGGTGTTGGTACTCACCATTGCTTCTACACTTGTGTAGGTTCCAAGCCCGAACCCATGTGATCTCTTTCTACTTCTATTAATTTTGGGGCTTGTCAAGGACTTGAAGAGGTAGCTGCTTGTCATTCGGGGGGTCCTCTTTTTCCTTTCCTCACACTTTTTTCTGTTTGAGAAACAAAGCTCAAGACTTGTATTTATTTCCTAATTCCGCACATACGTATTTAATGGCTTGTACACGTGACAACCATATTTTGGGGGTTTTAATAGAAGAAGGAGTTTTCCACTTTATCTTGTTCTTGTTTTTACTATTTTCAGCTCTTTTTTTCGTTTTGG
Organism: Solanum tuberosum; assembly: GCF_000226075.1. Lineage (NCBI taxonomy): Eukaryota > Viridiplantae > Streptophyta > Magnoliopsida > Solanales > Solanaceae > Solanum > Solanum tuberosum. Next base: position 437,651 of record NW_006239067.1, read on the forward strand.
TTGGGTTGAGGTTGACTTGTCTTGGTGGGAAAAGTCAAGTGTGATCATGTTCACTTTTAGGTCGTGACAAAATGGTATCAGAGCTCCAGGTTCATATGTCTCATGTGAGTACATGCTAAGTCTAACTAGAGTCTTGAGGATCGGTTCAGAGACATTTTTACTTATCTTCAAGAGGCTACAAAGATTGTTAGGAAACTTGTTATCGTGCGTGGTTACCTTCACTAGTGCTGAGTTGCTGTATGTTGTTTTGGAAGATGCTGAGGACCAGAGCTTTTGTTTCCAGAAGTAGAGGTGAGGCAGTCCCCGAGGCTGTTGTGGAGACCCCAGCTAGGGGTAGAGGTAGGGACCGAGCTAGAGGTCATGCTCGAGGAGTAGCACCGACTGGAGGTCGTCCCCATGGGCCGACACCGGCCAGAGGTAGAGATAAAAAGGCTTCTCCTGAGCCACAAGTTGAGGTTGCTGAGGACCAGGTTCCTCTTGAGTTTGGAACTCCATTGTTTTAGGAGACTTTGTTGAGGATGCTTGGTGTGTTAGAGAACCTTTCTCCGAGGGCGCATTCCCCAGGTTAACAACAGACTCCAGGTGTTCATGTTCAGGTGGGCCAGTCACCCATGGTTCCTGCATCGACCGTGGGTGCACAAATTGATTCTGAGGTTATCTTGATATCGGCTGATCAACAGTGGTATAAGAGGTTTCAGAATATGAAACTACCCAGTTTCAGGGTGGTAAGAGCGAGGATGCTTATGAGTTCTTGAGTTTGTGCCATGAGATGCTTAAGGATGTAGATGTGATGGATGCTTGTAGTGTTCGGTTTGTCGCACTTTAGTTTCGTGGTCGCGCCAGAGAGTGTCAGAGGACTTTTGTGAGGTTTAGACTAGTTGGATCTCATCCGACAGAGTGGGATGTGTTTTCTACTGCTTTCCAGGACCGCTTCATTCCGTGGATAGTAAGAGAAGAGAGTCGTCTGAGATTTGAGAGATTGGTTCTGGGAATTTTATCTGTGACTGAGTATGAGGCCCGTTTCTGTGAGATTTCTAGGCATGCTATAACTGTTGTGGCCAGATGAGGTAGATAAAGTTTGCCAGTTTGTGAGAGGGTTAACTTTCTCCGTTAGATCTTATGTGTTCAGGGTGACTAGAGATGGGCTTCCTTCTAGTCTATTGTGAGCACCGTCAAGTAGACGGAGTTGATGGGTTTAGAGGAGTTTGGGGACCCCAAGAGGGCTCGTACTTGTGGTCAGTTTTTCTGGTGCCTCATCTGGAGGCATAGGTTCACATAGAGATAGTGGTTCCTTCCGCCGACGTGGTCCGATTCATGCTTCTATGCGAGCCGCTGATTGTGGACAGTCTGCCTGAGGATCCTGTGGTTTTTGCCGAGGTGGATAGGGTAGTTCGTCTGGTTCACAACAACAGTTATCTGTGCCAAGATCTTGCTTTACTTGTGGGGATACCGATCGTATGATGCGACAGTGTCCTCTATAGGCTCATTCAGGACCTCAACGTTCTTATTCAATTGCTCCAGTTAGGGATTCAGTGCCTCCAATCAAGGTTCAAGGTAGAGTTCAAACCGGTAGAGGTGGCAGGATTTCTTGTAGGGGTACTCCAGCTCCATAAGGTGGAGGTAAAGGTTCTACTCAGACTACAGGCGGCCAAGATGGCCAATGTTATACTTTCCAAGAAGGCCTGAGGTTGAGACTTCTGATGCTGTAATCACAAGTATCGTCCTAGGTTTCCATCGACCTGCGTTAGTATTGTTTGATCCAAGTTCTACTTTCTCATACGCATCTACCTATTTTGCTGCTGGGTTTGATTTGTTATCTGATTGCATGTCTGTGCCTATCTATGTTTCTACACCAGTGGGTGAATCCTTAGTGGTGGATCGTGTGTATCGATCCTGTATTTTTTCTTTGGATGAGTATAATACTTGGGTAGACCTGATTATTTTGGGAATGGTAGACTTTGATATTATCTTGGGTATGGATTGGCTTTCTCTACATCATTATCCTTGGCTGTTATGCTAAGACTGTGACCTTAGCGATGCAAGGTGTTCTGAGATTCGAGTGGACGGGTGCTAGTGGTTTTTACCCTAGCAAGGTTATCTCCTTCATTAGAGATTAAATATTGGTTAATAGAGGGTGTTTTCGTACTTGGCTTTCATCCGGGATACTAGTGTTGAGCCACCCCCATGGATTCTGTGCCTGTGGTTTGAGAGTTTACAATTGTGTTTCATACTGGCCTTCCAAGTGTTCCTCCAGAAAGGGATATTAACTTTGCTATTGACTTGGAGTTGGGCACGAACCCAATCTCTATTCCTCCTTATCGTATGGCTCCACCTGAGTTGAAGGAATTGAATGATAGTTGCAGGATTTTTTGAGTAAGGGGTTTATTCGCCCTAGTGTTTCTCTATGGGGTGATCCTGTGTTATTTGTGAGGACAAATGATGGATCCACGAGGGTATGTATTGATTATCGAAAATTGAACAAAGCGAAAGTGAAGAACACGTATCCTCTTCCTCATATTTACAATTTCTTTGATCATGCATCTTTGTTATCTAAGATTGATTTGAGATCCGACTATCATCAGCCAAAGATTAGGGCATCAGATATCCCTAAGACAACTTTCAGGACCTCGTGTGGTCACTATGAGTTAGTTGTGATGTCGTTTGGTTTGAATAATACCCTTGTAGTGTTCATGAAGTTGATGAACGAGGTGTTTAGACCTTATGTGGATACCTTTGTAATAGTGTTCATTGATGATATCTTGGTGTACTCCAAGATTGAGGGGGATCACGATTGGCATTTGAGTGTTGTACTCTAGAGATTGAGGGAAGAGAAGCTTTTTGCCAAGTTCTCGAAGTGTGAGTTTTTACTCGATATTATGGCATTTTTGGGACATGTGGTGTCGAAGTAGGGTATTCTAGTTGATCCAGCCAAGACTAAGGCAGTGAGGGGTTGGACCAGACCTACATTGGTTACGGAGAACCGGTGTTTTGTGGGACTTGCAGGCTATTACCAACGATTTGTGTAGAGCTTCTCTTCTATTGCATCTCCCTTGACTAGATTGACTCGTCAGAGTGTGAGTTTTCAGTGGTCTGATGAGTGTGAGGAGAGCTTTCAAAATCTCAAAACCTTGTTGACGTGAGCTCCCATTTTTATTCTACCCGAAGAGGGTGTGGATTTCATTATTTATTGCGATTCTTCTAGAGTCGGGTTAGGCGGTGTTCTGATGTAGAGGATAAGGTGATTGACTATGCTTCTAGGCAGTTGAAAACTCATGAGAGACTACCCTACCCATAATTTAGAGGTTGTAGTCGTAGTGTTTGTGCTTAAGCTATGGAGAAATTATCTGTATGGAGTTCATTGTGAGGTTTTCACAGATCATCAGAATTTTCAGTATATCTTCAATCAGAGAGATGTGAACTTGAGGTAGTGCAAATGGCATGAGCTATTGAAAGACTATGACATCACCATGTTGAGTCCTCTTTCCAACGCCACCGAATTCCCTAAAATCAAGTGTTGACCTCCGCATTCGCGGAGGTCCAGTCCATCTAAAACCCATGTTTATGGGTAGGGATCCGCGTTCGGGAAGGACCCTTGGCAGTGTTTAAACCCAAATTTTGGGGTTTTTTCCCCCATTTTCATTATTGGAGCTTTGAGAACTCAGTAGAAGCGATTTGAAGTAGGTTTTTAAGATAAAATTGTTGGGTAATATTTCTTAACTCTAAATCTTCAATTACCCATTATTATTATTGATTTTATGAGTTTAAATCAAGATTTTGGGGGTTTTAATAGAAGAATACATTTTTTGCTTTATCTTGTTCTTGTTTTTACTATTTTCCGCTTCTCTTTCATTTTTGTTGGGTTGAGGCTGACTTGTCTTGATGAGAAATACAAGTGCCATACGTCCATATTTGGGTTATGATAAAAAAAGAGATACAAAAATCTTGGGTTCACTGGATGACCCGAGCCCTAATTAATTGAAGCAAAGACAAATAGAAACAAAACAAAAAAGTTCAACTATCATAAAGGATACTACAGAGAGATGAAGAGCCCTCTTCTTCTTCCTTGGCAGCTGCAACCATCGACCAATGTCTTTGGCAGCTTTCCATTTGCAGATGTTGAGAAAAGAAGTGCTATAGAGCTTAAGCTGCATCCACATATGTGTTCAAGCTTCTCACAAATGCCATGAATCTGACTCGATGGTGACTTCTTCAACTCTGAACACTCTTCCAAATCAGTGAGCTTTAGACCTTGAAATCCTCCTTACAAAAAGATTTAACTAACAAACCTCTAAATCATATAGGCTGAGCTTCGAGAAGCTAATACAGTGCAACGATTATGATGCTTATTAAGTAAACCTCTTTGATACTACAATAGTTGGTACACGTGAGAGTAATTACTTACCCGAATTGATTGTAATTCAAGCTGATGTTCCAAGAATATAATAGCCTATTTTTGAGTAATTGCTGTTATAGGCTTGATATCAGTTCTTCCTTTCCTTTGATTTATGCAACCATTGCTTTCAACTCTTGAACCGTTATATGTTATTAAAGTTTCTTTTCTAGATATAGAAATTTTGTAATACCTCGGAAAAAGAATGGTTGCAATATTGACTGCAGGTTCAAGTCGACGGGTCCTGTTTACAGACCACAAAAGGTTTTACGGTTAGTAGAAGGAAGTCGTAGAAATGACCTTATGGATTTCTTGATTTTGGATTTCAGAAAGATTTCTACGGAACACTAGGACGGTCCGTAGAAGGTTATCCGTAGGAAGTGGTCGTAGAAGCGTTCTAGACTTGATTGAAAAATTGGTTGGAATTTTGGGTCTATGGAGTTCTTAGACGTGCCATGGAAATGTTGTCAGGATGTAGACCTATCATGTTGAAGTGGTCTTATACTTGAAAAGGATCATAGAGTTCTACGGTTAGGGGCTACGACCTGTAAACGCTTCTACGGACCGTAGGAGCCAATCGTAGAAAGTGACAAGCATTTAGATTCCCAAGTAACTCGATCTACGGACCACCAGATGGACCGTCGAATGTTCTACGGTCCATAGGTGGCATCGATAGATCACTCCGCCAGTTAATTTCTTAAGTGTAATTGGGTATTTTCCTATTCGTTTAATACTTAATCTACGTCATTTTACCCCTAAATCTAGGCCCTATAAATTCCCTTCACCCTTAGAACATTTCCCCAACTTATTCTTTCTCTCAAATTCCTAAAGTCTCTCCAAGGTTTTATAAAAAACATCTTCTCTTTAGATCAAGGAAGAAGAAACTAGGGTTCTTCAAGTTCAAGTCTCCTTTATTCATCATTGCTTAGGGCTTCAATCAAGGTATGTAGGGAGTTCATCAATGAGTTCTAATCACCCATTGACTCTCCAAAGTTTCTTCAATTCTCCAATTCAATTTCTTAAAACTTAATTAAGTTTTCTTTCAATTCCTCGTGGGTTCTATTTGTATGAATTCAATTGCTTTATTATGATCTTATTTTTATAATTTGGACTTAATTACATGCTTTTCAACTAATTCTATGTGAACCCGTTCACTGATCTATGAATTTTGACTACAAACCCTACCTTACATGGATTTATGAAAGAAGCTTGAATCTATGAATATTTTTTTTATAAAATAATGCCTATTTTCATGAAATCAATATGTATGACTTAAATAAGCTAATAGATGAAGGTATCTATAAGTTCTATGAAGCTTGGCCACATGACATGAATGACATCTAGAGTTGCTCTCATTGATTTTAGGCTATTTTCCTAAATTAGATCTTGATTATTATGGTATCCGGATATGCCATCAATGATTATAGATCACGCTTTTAAAACTATTTCCTTTAGTAGTAGGGCATTTTTAGTATGAAGTTAATGACTATGGGCCTTATAAAGCTATTATGAAAAGATGATGGATGGTAAAAGATTTTCTCACAGATGGTCTAAGGATCTACTCTATGATGTTTCTAGCTTTGGTTAGTATCTTAATTTTACTTTTACATGGATGATAATATGAATATGATTAAATGACTTTTCCATGGGATTTGTACTTAGCATCCAGTGGACTTGCAACGATTACCCATGTTCCATAAACTATGTGCCACCATATGATCGTCTTAAATGGCTGAGCTAGTGGATCCACAAATAGAATTTGACATGATGTGTACATATTCTATCTTGGCAAGTAGTTTTACCTTCTTTTGGTATGACGGATATACTAGATTCCATGTTATAGCTCACATGGTCTATGTTAGTTAATGGTCAACTTCCCACAAAATTAACTAAGTTAATTACTAATGTATTATAAAGATTCCTTTATGATTTAAATATGCAGTGATCATGTTAATGATTTATGAATTTTCTTAAATGATTTTACCATGTTTTAACTTGGTCATGCATTCCATGTTTTCGATTATGTCCCCTTATGATCATGTATCATGTTTTATTGCATTCCCCTCATACTTAGTACATTCTATGTACTAATGTATACTTGTGCCTATATTATTTCACTAATGTAGGGCTTGCCGACTCTTCTCCCTCTATTTGTGGTTAGTTGATTTTATTAGAGACTCGACGAATTGGTGAGTCCTCATAATCCGAGGATGATGTCACTCTTATATGTTTTTCGTTATTACCATTTTCAAACTATGTATGTGATGTATGATTTACGTCCTAATCACTTGTTTCGATGTAATAGATGCCTAGTTTAGACTATGTTGGACTTCCTCTTTTGTCAAACTCTTTATGTTATACAACTATCTCTTTGAAACTTTTATTTCTATTATCTTTTATTATATATGCTAAGTGGCTTGTGTAGGGCCTCTCGGGGTCTTATACGCCATGTCACGTTTAGGCTGTACCTTGGGTCGTGAGAAATTTGGTATTCAGAGCACAAGGTTTAGAAAGGTCGTAGGCTGTCTCATAAGCAACATCGAGTAGAGTCTTGTTCATAAGTGTGAAGCACACCACATTTATGATTGAGAGGTATGATAAGTTTATGAAACTCCACCTCTTTCATCACTCTAAAGCTATGCCATAGCGTTTATATTTATAAAGGTCCTTCTCTCCTAACCCATGTTTATGCTTTTCAAAATATGCCTCCGTGAAGGAATCCTGTGAGAATGAATGTTAGTGAAAGTTTGGAGCCCGAGGTTCCCCAAGTGCTGGTTAACCCTTTGGCCGAGCAAGTGACTAATGATGAGCTTTGAGCTGCATTTCATGCATTGGCCCAAGATATGGTGGCTCAAGCAATTAGAGAGGTTGTGGCTCTCGTGAACCCTAGGGGTGAAAAACTTTACTAAGATGAATCCTCAGGAATTTCATAGGTCTAAAGTTGAGAAAGATCCTCAATAGTTCATTGATGAGGTTTAGAAGATAGTAGTAATTATGAGTATTGCTTAGGTAGAAAAGGCGGAATTGGCTGCTTACCAATGCAAAGGTGTTGCACAAATTTGGTTTAATCAATGGAAGGGAGAGAGGACAATTGATGAGGGTCCTCTGGATTGGAAGAAATTTAAGGTTGCTTTTCTTGATAGGGTCTTTACCCTTGAGATGAAGAAGGCAAAGGTACTTGAGTTCATTAATTTTTGTCAATGGAACATGAGTGTGAAGGAGTATGCTTTGAAATTCACGCAATTATCCAAATACGCTCTAGCTATGATTGCCGATCCAAGGGCAATGATGAGTAAGTTTGTGTCAGGTGCTTCCAACTTGGTGGTCAAAGAATGCCTAACCGCCATGCTTGTTAAGGAGATGAATGTCTCCCATTTGATGGTTCATACACATCAAATAGAAGATGAGAAGATTAATGAGAAAATTAGGGATTCAAAGAGGGCAAGAAGGGATAATAATGATTTCTCACATTCAAGGTCCGGTAGAGGTAATTGTTCTCAAGGTAATGATTCTAATGAATAAATGGGCTCAAGTGTCAGGAGTGTATAAAAAGACATAGAGGTAAATGTCTAGCCGGTTCAAATGCATGCTTTGGATATGGAGAGAGTGGTCACAAAATGAGATTCTTTGTCATACCCCAAGCTACCCCCGAGACACGGACACGGGACCTAGGACCACAAGTGATCCCAAGCTAACCCTGCTGGCATGAACATGAGCATACTAAATATAATCTGAATAATAGAAACTGTGCGGAAGCTATAATCATAAATAAAATGAAAAGATGGGGAATACCCATATACTATAACTGAGATAAATGATAACTGATGAGTTTAATACAAAGAAGATATTAACTCAACACTAAGCTGAATCTAACTATGTCTGAAATAAGCCTCTAAACTGACTAGAAATGTTGGGACATGCCCCAACTAGGTCTAGCAAAACTGAAACTAAAGACTAAAAGCGATATAGATAAACTTGTCACTAGTCCTCGATGAATGAGGAC
>NW_006239067.1:446926-450641 GCF_000226075.1 Solanum tuberosum
AATACCCATATACTATAACTGAATATATCAAATCTGAGAGTTTAATACAAAATAAATATCAAACAAAAAATAGTAAGCTGAATCTAACTATGTCTGAAATAAGCCTCTAAACTGACTAGAAATGTTGGGACATGCCCCAACTAGGTCTAGCAAAACTGAAACTACAGACTAAAAGCGATATAGATAAACATGTCACTAGTCCTCGAAGAATGAGGACTCACCACTGATTCTGCTGAGCTGGAGATCGGGAATCGATCTAAGCGTGATCTGGATGCTGAGAACCTGAACCTACATCACGAGAAGATGTAGCGCACGTATGCGTCAGTACTTGAAAGGTACTGAGCATGCAGGATAGATTAAGTTGAAATACATATAACTGAACAAAATAATAAAGCAATGAAATAATGTGAATATGATATAGATACTGATAATACTGAATACTGAGCTAACTGATGCAATGACCAAATTTATAACATGCTGAGACTGAATACTGACTGTGCTGAAATATGGTCAATGCAATAGAGTCTGACTGAACTGTGTGAGCTACTAATAACCGACATAAAACCATATGAGTTAAATGTGGAGTCCGATGTATACGCTCCATCGAGAGGACCCAATATGCCCTGCCAGAGGTATAGAGGCATGCTGGCGTGATCACTAAACTGATGTTGCCCACAAACGGGACTTACACCTATGTGGCACGTAGTTTTGGGACTATATGGGTACACTAAACCCTAGTCCAACTTGGTATTATGTTACTCCCAATGAATTAAGTGGTTAACTGGTTATGACTGAATTTCTGTAAAATACTGGATAGCTCAAAATTGAACATGCAAACTGAGAATGCAACAATTAATCTGATAATGATGCATTAATAACTGAGGCATGTATAACTGAATAATTGAGAAATCTGACCTAGCATGTGTAATTCAAGAACTAAAGAAATACATAGCTAGGGTTATGAAATTTATGCAAGAAACGAAGTAATAACATGATAATCTCATTTGGAACATTTAAATAACTAATTCATGATGATCTGTTAAGATTCTAGAAACCCTAGGTTTGTTCATAATCATGGAATCAAGAATCTGACTGAATTCTAGGGACCTAATGGGCGAAAGGAACCACTAGTAAAATCCCACATACCTGGTGACAAATTCCACGGAAAAATCTGTAGATTTCGAGGCTGGAACTGATGGAACCTTGCTGAGTTCTTGAACTAGGGTTCTTGACCTCTCTTCTACTCTTATGCTCTAATTTTTCTAAGTTTTGATTAATGATTTGACTTAGATAGGTTCTAGTTATGTTTCTAGGCTTAAAGTGACTAAAATCTCATCATTTAGGGTCTAAACGACGTATCTTAAGGGTTAAACGAAATAGGAAAAACCAAAGACCCTGAATAACTGCTGTCGGAGTGACTGACGGACGGGACTGACGGGCCATCATTCCATCTACGGTCCGTAGGTTGAGATCGTCGGTCAAGTCTGCCCGACAGGGTTTCACCAAAACGAGCATAACTTTTTACTCGGAGGTCGGATTTTAGGAAACTCAGTGGCGTTGGAAAGAGGGTTAAATTAGCTATCATATCATAGGTCATGGGACACACAATTACTTTTTTGCTAAGAGTTATGACTATTTGAAGTTGACCCAATCACAATTTTCATCTAACTTGCTGCTACCCTCACTTACGGTCAGACCTACAGACCGTGCATCGAATGATGGTCCATGCTGGTCAACCGTCAATTGGGGATTGAAGCTGGGCTTTAGGGGCATCGATCCACGGAAATGAACCACGGTCCGTGACCTGACCTACAGACTGTAGGTCCGGCCGTGGGTCAACACTTAGCCGAATTTTTGGCTGAGTTCTGGGGGATTTTGCTGACACAAACCACGGACCTGTAGGACGGACCGTGGGTCCTCCTACGGTCCATGGATGGTGCCCGTGAATGCCACCTGCAACAACAGAAATCTGCAATCTGGTCTATTTTCGGATACGGGGAGGTACATTTTCTCCCCCTTGGGACCATTCGTCCTCGAATGAAGACTAAATTAACTAAAGTGGAGGGAAAGGGCTGAAATCCCTACCACTAAACACTGAGAACTGAATTTATGACTGAACTGAGTTCCAAGGACATGCAAATACGCTGAAAATGCAAGTACAAACTGAAGAAACATGATTCTAAGGCTGAATTTACGCATGAATGACTGAAAAATTGAAAAGGAACTATTACCTCAAGCTGGAATGGAATCGGAAGGAAAGAGGTGAGGATACTTGGACTTCATGGCTGCTTCTGCTTCCCAAGTAGCTCCCCATATGGACTGACTCCTCCACAAAACCTTGACTGAAGCGACTTCTTTATTTCTCAATCTTCTAACCTGACGATCGGGAATCTCAACTGATACATCCTCATAAGAAAGGCTATCTTTCACGGCCATACTCTCTAATGGCACTATGGATGCTGGATCACCCACACACTTCTTCAAAAGAGAAATGTGAAAGACGGGATGCACTGGTGCTAAGTCTGCTGGCAACTCTAACTCATAAGCCACTTTACCAATCCTTTTCAAGATCCGGTAAGGGCCTACATATCTGGGACTGAGCTTTCCTTTCCTGCCAAATCTGATCACCCCCTTCATAGGTGACACTTTCAAGAAAACCCAATCATCAACTTGGAACTCTAGTTCCCTTCTTCTCACATCTGCATAAGACTTCTGGCAACTCTGAGCAGTCTTAAGTCTATCTCTAATGAGTTGCTTGGCGACTCTGGGAAGTCTTAAGTCTATCTCTAATGAGTTTTACTTTCTCAATAGCATCAAGGACTGAATCTGGTCCTATCAAAGCTGCTTCACCCACTTCAAACCAACCAACTGGAGATCTACATCTACGCCCATACAATGCCTCATAAGGGGCCATCTGAATACTGGAATGGTAACTATTGTTGTAGGCGAACTCAATCAGAGGAAGGTGATCATCCTAACTACCCTTGAAGACAATCACACAAGCTTTCAACATGTCCTCTAAGGTTTGAATGGTACGCTTTGCCTGACCATCCGTCTGGGGATGAAATCCTGTGCTAAGATTAACCTGAGTACCAAGACCTTTCTGAAATGATTTCCAGAAATGAGAGGTAAACTAAGGACCTCTATCTGAGATGATAGACAAAGGAACCCCATGCAACCTTACAATCTCATTAATGTAAAGCTTGGCGTAATCCTCCGCTGAATCTATAGGCTTGACTGCCAAAAAAATGAGAAGACTTAGTAACCCTATCAACAATCACCCAAATAGAGTCATGCTGTCTACGAGTACGAGGTAAACCTGTGACGAAGTCCATGTTGATCACTTCCCACTTCCAAGTAGGAATGTCAATCTCTTGTGTCATACCTCCTGGTTTCTGATGTTCTACTTGACTTGCTGGCAATTGGGGCACTTGGCTAGAAAGTCTGCTATATCTTTTCATACCATTCCACCAATAGATTTCCCGCAGATAGCGGTACATCTTAGTGGAACCTGGATGAATAGAATATCTGGAATTATGGGCTTCTGCAAGAATATGTTGTCTCAACTCACCCATATTAGGAACACATAATCGACCCTGATAGCGAAGCACACCGTCTCCCCCTGGGAGAAGACCTCCACTCTCTGATTGTGGACTGCACCCTTAAGCTCAAGAAAGATTGGATCACTGTCTTGCTTTTCCTTAACCTCTACTAC
>NW_006239067.1:450717-453916 GCF_000226075.1 Solanum tuberosum
GTAATGCACGCTTATATCATAATCTTTGAGGAACTCAAGCCACCTTCTCTGGCGAAGATTCAACTCTTTCTGGGTGAATACATACTGGAGGCTCTTATGGTCTGTGAACACCATACAAGTAATGTCTCCAAATCTTAAGTGGAAACACCACTGCTGCAAGTTCGAGGTCATGAGTTGGATAATTCTTCTCATGTACCTTAAGATGTCTAGAAGCATAATCTATAAACTTACCTCGCTGCATCAATACACAACCTAGGCCGACCCTGGATGCATCACAATAGATCACATAACCATCTGAACCCTCGGGTAGAGTCAAGACAGGAGCTGTAGTCAACCTAGTTTTCAATTCTGCGAAGCTTTTCTCACAATCATCTAACCATCGAAACTTAACCTTTTTTCTGAGTCAACCTAGTCAATGGAGAGGCTATGGATGAAAATCCTTCCACGAACCGTCCGTAATAGCCCGCTAAACCCAAGAAACTTCTGATATCTGTAACAGAGGTAGGTCTGGGCCATTGTTTCACTGCTTCTATCTTCTGGGAATCTACTCGAATTCCTTCACTAGACACAATATGCCCAAGGAAAGCAACTGATTGTAACCAAAACTCGTACTTGTTAAATTTTGCAAATAACTGGCGATCTTTGAGAGTTTGCAGAACCACTCTCAAATGACTTGCATGTTCTTCCTCATTCCTAGAGTAAATGAGGATATCATTAATAAATAATGATAACGAACAAGTCCAAGTACTGCTTGAACACTCTGTTCATCAAATCCATGAAAGCTGTATGAGCATTGGTTAGTCCAAATCACATAACTATAAAGTCGTAATGACCATACCGAGTTCTGAAGGCTGTTTTCAGAATGTCACCATCTCTGACTCTAAGCTGATGATAACCTGATCTGAGGTCTATCTTTGAGAAATGACTAGCATCCTGAAGTTGGTCGAACAAGTCATCAATCCTGGGGATGGGATACTTATTCTTGGTTGTGACCTTGTTTAACTGCCTATAGTCAATGCACATTCTGAGAGAACTATCTTTCTTCTTCACGAACAACACTGGTGCACCCCAGGGTGAAATACTAGGTCTGACGAAGCCTCTATCTAGAAGGTCTTTCAACTACTCTTTCAATTCCTTAAGCTCAGCTGGAGCCATTCTGTAAGGAGGAATAGAGATAGGCTGGGTATCTGGAAGGAGATCAATTCCAAAGTCGATTTCCCTTGCGGGAGGAAATCCGGGAAGATCATCTGGAAACACTTTTAGAAACTCATTGACTACAGGGACTGACTCAAGAGTTGGGGATTCGAAACTAGAATCCTTAACCCGAACTAGATGATAGAGATAACCCTTAGAGATCATCTTTCTGGCCTTAAGGTAAGAAATGAATCGACCCATAGGCGCTAAGCTACTACCCATCCATTCTAAGATTGGTTCGTCTAGAAACTCTGAGTCGGGCGACCTACTGGTTCTACTGAGGTTGTAGACTGAGCTCTATCATTATTCCCTCTTTGACCCTGTCTAGAAGGACAATCCTTCAATCTATGACCAGACTGACCACACCCAAAGCATCCTTCCTTACCTGCAAGGCACTCGCTCGGATGGTTCTTACTACATTTCAGGCAAGGTTGGGTTAAGTTTGGTGCCTGAACACTACCTTGAGACTTAGAGCCTGACGCCCTACCTTCTGATCGTTACAGAACCTGGGGGATGTAACACTAGCTGATGAAGGGGCTGGAGTCGGAGACTTCTGCTGAAACTGTGAGCGATTCCCACCACCCGATTTCTGTTAGGAATACTCGTAGTTACCTGTTCTTGCTCTCTTAGTCTCCTTAGCCTGTTCCCTAAGCTTATCACCCTCAACCTGCTGAGCATGAGTCATAAGCCTAGAGATGTTCATGTCTCCCAATAACATAGCATTCCTACACTCTGTTTTCACTAAGTCTGATACTCCATACATAAACTTATTCATCTGAGCCCTGGAAGCAGCAACCATGTGAGGTGCATACCTGGAGAGTTGGTTAAACTTGAGCCCATACTCTTGGACAGTCATGTTTCCCTGCCTTAAGTTCATAAATTCCTGGGCCCTTGCTTCTCTCAGCTCTATGGGGAAAAACCTGTCCAGAAAGCTTTTGCTGAAACAATCCCAAGTAATAGTAGCGGCATCTGTACCCCTGTTCTCCTTCCACTGAGTATACCAACTATGAGACACATCCTTAAGTTGGTAAGATGCTAACTCAACCTGATCATTCCCAGTGACCTACATTACCTCAAAGATCTTCTTGATCTCGTCTAAGAAATTCTGGGGATCTTCACCAGTCTGCGATCCTAAGAACTCAGGCAGATTCATCCTAAAAAAGTCACGGACCCTTGCAGCTGCTGATCCACCATTTGCATTCACAGGAGCTTGAACCCGCTGATTGTTATGGTTAGCGACACTCTGAGCCAACGTCTGAATGGCATTCCTGAATTCAACATTTGAGATATCCTGATCCGAAACTGGAGGAGCTGTGTTTGCGTTCCTGGCATTCGCATTCCTGGCATAAGCTCTACGAAGAGGCATGATCACTGAAACGTAGAACATCGAGTTAGAATGGAATTTAGATCATACCTTACGCACGATAAGAGTAACAAGAAAATGAAGATTTCCTAAAACACTTTGTAGCCTCCCCCTCATTAGATGTGGTGCGCACTACACATCCATGAAAAGGACTCTACCTAATGCGGCTTTTCAGACATCCTAGGACACTTAAACCTAATGCTCTGATACCAAGTTTGTCACGCCCCAAGCTACCCCCAAGACGCGGACACGGGACCTAGGACCACAAGTGATCCCAAGCTAACCCTGCTGGCATGATCATGAGCATACTAAAGATAATAATAACTGATGTGGAAGCTAAATCATAAATAAATCTAAAAAGATGGGGAATACCCATATACTATAGTTGAATATATCAAATCTGAGAGTTTAATACAAAAGAAATATATTAACTCAATACTAAGCTGAATCTAACTATGTCTGAAATAAGCCTCTAAACTGACTAGAAATGTTGGGACATGCCCCAACTAGATCTAGCAAAACTGAAACTGAAGACTAAAAGCGATAAAGATAAACATGTCACTAGTCCTCGAAGAATGAGGACTCACCACTGATGCTGCTGAACTGAAGATCGGGAATCGATCTAAGCGTGATCTAGATGCT
>NW_006239067.1:454198-481843 GCF_000226075.1 Solanum tuberosum
TGTGGTCAATGCAATAGAGTTTGACTGAACTGTGGGAGCTACTAATAACCGACATAAAACCACATGAGCTAAATGTGGAGTCCGATGTATACGCCCCATCGAGAGGACCCAATATACCCTGCCAGAGGTATAGAGGCATGCTAGCGTGATCACTAAACTGATGTTGCCACATAGGGGACTTACACCTACGTGGGTAGTAGTTCTGGGACTATATGGGTACGTTGAACCCTAAGTCCAACTCGGTATTATGCTACTCCCAATGAATTAAGTAAACTCATTTTTAGATAACAATTCAACATCATATTATACTCTAATCATTCATGACTTCGGAAGTCATACGATATAAACATTGATGGTATATCTAGATACCATACTATTCATACATTGATGACCTACTCAATTGTCATACTAATCATGTTTTAGAACCTCTTTCTCAACACTCATCTTAAGTTTCTCAAAAACTCAGTTTAAAACTCAAGAGTTGTCTTAAACAAAAGCTTCTCAAGATTTATAACTCAAAATAGGGTTTATGCTGAAATATACTGATAATGTGGCATAAAACTGGAGCATGTATATCTGAATAACTGAAATATCTGACCTAGTATGTGTAATTCAAGAACTAAAGAAATACATAGCTAGGGTTCTGAAATTTATGTAAGAAACTGAGCAATAACATGATAATCTGATTTGGAACATTTAAATAACTAATTCATGATGATCTGTTGAAATTCTAGAAACCCTAGGTCTGTTCATAGTAAGAGAATCAAGAAACTAACTTAGTTCTAGGGACCTAATGGGCAGAAGGAACCCACTAGTGAAATCCCACATACCTGGTGACGAATTTCACGGAGAAATCTGTAGATTTTGGGGCTGGAACTGATGGAACCTTGCTGCGTTCTTTTACTAGGGTTCTTGACCTCTCTTCTTCTCTTACGCTCTAATTTTTTTATGTTTTGAATAATGATTTGACTTAGATAAGTTCTAGTTATGTTTCTAGGCTTAAACTGACTAAAACCTCATGATTTAGTGTCTAAACGACGTATCTTAGGGGTTAAATAAAATAGGAAAAGAGTAAAAGACCCCTGAATTAACTGCTGTCGGAGTGATTGACGGACGGGACTGACGGGCCGTCATTCTATCTACGGTCCGTAGGTTGAGATCGTCAGTCAAGTCTGCCCGATAGGGCTTCACTAAAACGAGCATAACCTTTTACTCGGATGTCAGATTTTAGCAAACTTAGTAGAGTTGGAAATATGGTTAAATTATCTATCATATCATAGGTCATGAGACACACAATTCATTTTGTGCTAAGAGTTATGACTATTTGAAGTTGACCCAATCACAATTTTCATCTAACTGGCTGCTACCCTCACCTACGGTCAGACCTACGGACCGTGCAACGAATGACGGTCCATGCTGGCCAATCGTCAATCAGGATTGAAGCTGGGCTTTAGGGGCATCGGTCCACGGACACGAACCACGGTCCTTGACCTGACCTACGGACCGTAGGTCCGGCCTTGAGTCAACACTTGGCCAAATTTTTGGCTGAGTTTTGGGGGAGTTTGCTGACACGAACCACGGACCTGCAAGACGGACCGTGGATCCTCCTACGATCCGTGGATGGTTCCCGTGAATGCCACTTGCAACACCAGAAATCTGCAATCTGGTCTATTTTCGGATACAAGGTGTTGCATTCTTACTGCTAAGGGAAGGGATTGTAGGCAATATCAAACTTGACAAGTTTACGAGGGTTCCCCGGATGCGGAAATCAGTAAGTTATAATCTTTTAGCATGTGGTTATGCATTGCTTGATGTTTGGTGTTTCGTTGGCTATGGTAAGACTCCATGTATGATTATTGTGTTTGAAATTGACCTTGAAATCTTGGTGGAAATTCCTTAAGCATTTATTTGTATGTAATAATAGTTCCATGGTTGTTAAGACTTTGGTGCTATGCTTGAGTTTAGGGAGATGGCTTCAAAAATTCTAGTGAGGTTTTCTCCCAAAGGGGAGATAGTGTTTGTTACATGGTTGGTATACTGTGGAACTATTTAAATTGTGAGGGAAGTTCCTTGCTATGGTTTTGTATGGAAAAAGGTCGGAGGCGATGTGATGTCTTAGTATCCCCATCTCTTTCCTTTATCTTCGGGTCTAGTTTAAGGCATTAGCCCCTGATGATCACTCTTCATGATTCTTGCATTCTTAGTCATTCTCATGTTTCCTCCTGCATGCATGCTTATGAAAAAAATGGGTTTTTCAAATAATTGATTTAGCTTCATTGATTGCCTCATGATGATGTTAATTTTTGTATGATTCGCATGCATGTTTATGAAAGATGTTTTAAAAGTATGTTTTAGCTTGAAGTTGATATTCTTCCTTGGTTATGTGCATTTTGATGAAATTACATTCATGTTGGTTATCAGTTTTTCTCCTATTCTATTCATGCTAGTTTGAGTGCCATTCGAGGATGAATGTTCTCAAGGGGGAGATATTGTAACACCTCGGAAAAAGAATGGTTTCTTAGTTGACTGCAGGTTTAAGTCGATGGGTCCTGTTTATGGACCATAGAAGGTTCTACAGTCCTTATAAAGAAATTGTAGAAATGGCCTTGAGGATATCTTGATTTTTGAATCTCTGAAGTTTTCTACGGACCAGCAGGACGGTCTGTAGAAGGTTATATGGACCGTTGGAAGTGGTCGTAGAAGGGTTCCAAACTTGGTTGAAAAATTTGTTGGACTTTTGGGTCTATAGAGAGCTTAGATGGGCCGTGAAAATATTGACAGGATGTAGACCTATCATGTTTAAGTGGTTTCAAACTTGGAAAGGATCTTCGAGTTCTACGGTTAGGGACTACGACCTGTAGAAGCTTCTATGGGCCGTAGGAACCAATTGTGGAAACTGACAAGCATTTAGGCCCCTAGTAACTCGATCTACAGACCACCAGGACGGACCGTCGAATGTTTTATGGCCCGTAGGTGGCACTCGTAGATCACTCCAGCAGTTAATTTCTTAAGGTTAACTGAGTCTTTTCCTATTAATTTAATACCTAAGCTACGTTGTTTTACCCCTAAATCTAGGCCCTATAAATACTCTTCACCTTTATAAATTTTCCCCAACTTATTCATTCTCTCAAATTCCTAATGTCTCTACAAGGTTTTCTCCAAAATCTTCTCTCTAGATCAAGGAACAAAAATGTAGGGTTCTTCAAGTTCAAGTCTCCTTTTATACATCATTGCTTAGGGCTTCAATCAAGGTATGTAGGGAGTTCATCAATGGGTTCCTATCACCCATTGAGTCCCCAAAGTTTCTTTAATTCTCCAATTCAATTTCCCAAAACTTGATTAGGTTTTTATTCAATTCCTCATTGTTCTATTTGTATGGATTCAATTTCTTGATTATGATCTTATTTTGGTAATTTGGACTTAATTACATGCTTTAAAACTAGTTCCATGTGAACTTATGCATTGATCTATGAATTTTGACTACGAACTCTAACTTACTTGAATATATAAAGAAGCTTGAATCTATGAATATATTTTTATGAGATAATTCCTATTTTCATTAAATAAAGGTGTATGACTTAAGTAAGCTTATAGATGAAGGTATATATATGTTCTATGAAGCTTGACCACATGACATGAATGACATCTAGATTTATCCTCAATGCTTTTGGGCTACTATCATAAATTAGGTCTTGATTTGTATGGTATCCGGATATGCCATCAATGATTATCACAGTTTTAAAACTATTTCAATTAGTAGTAGGGTATTTTTAGTATGAAGTTAATGAATATGGACCTTATAAAGCTACAGTGAAAAAATCATGGATTGTGAAAGATTTTCTCACTCATGGTCTAAGGAGCTACGCTATGATGTTTCTAGCTTGAATTATTATCTTAATTGTACTTTCCCATGGATGATAATATGAATATGATTAAATAAATATTTTGTGGGATTTATATTTAGCACTGAGTGGACTAGTGGCGATTACCCATGTCTCATAAACTATGTGCCACCATAGGATTGTCTTAAATGACCTAGCTAGTGGATCTACATGTAGCATATGATATGATGTGTACAAATTCTACCTTGGGAAGTAGTTTGCCCTTCTTTCGATGTGAGGGATATACCAGATTCCATGTTATAGCTCACATGGTCTATGTTGGTTAATGGTAAACTTCCCACAAAATGAAATAAGTTAATTACTAATGTCTTATGAAGCTTCCTTTATGATTTAAAGATGCATTGACCATGTTAATGATTTATGAATCTTCTTAAATGATTTTACTTTGGTTTAAGTTGGTCATGCATTGAATGTTTTTGATTATGTCCCCTTATGATCATGTATCATGTTTTATTGCATTCCTCATACTTAGTACATTCCATGTACTAATGCATACTTGTGCCTACATTGTTTCACTAATTTTAGGCTTGTGACATTGGTGAATCCTCATACTCCGAGGACAATGTCACTCTTATATGTTTTTTATTCTTGCCGTTTTCAGACTTTGTATGTGATGTATGAGTTACGTCCCAATCACTTCTTTGCTATAATTTATGGCTAGTTGAGACTATGTTAGACTTTCACTTTTGTTAAACTCTTTATGTTATAAGACTATCTCTTTAAAATTCTTTATTTCTATTATCTTGTATTATGTATGCTAAGTGGCTTGTGTAGGGCCTCTCGGGGTCTTGTACACCATATCACGTTTAGGGTGTATCTTGGGTCGTGACAAATTTGATTTCTCCTTTTACTTGTCATTTTTTACAAATTAAGAAAGTGCAAATTTTTTTCTTCCTATTATACCCTCAATTTTTTTACATTGGGTTAATGTCTTTGAAAAAAGTAGTGAGTAAATATGTATGAGATCCTACTAATTAATTGAGTTAAAATGGTAAACTCTTAATACTAATTATTGTTCTTTTTTTTTTTTTAATGCACTAAAATGACCTAATTATTGTTCTCTTAATAGGTGTGTCAAGTCAAAATTTGACAAGTAAATCTGAATAGAGGGAGTATTCAAGACATATAGCCATATCAAATTATGACACATAGAGAGTAATATATATCACCCAATATAAAGCTAGATGAGGAGTTTGTCTGAATCTTGTAGTGATGCGTGGAAGATGACCAAGGCAACAACATTACTACAAAGATCGATAGCATGGTTCACCCCATGAAAATCATAATGGATCAAAGCTTGGAACACCCAGAGGAAAAGTGTGCAACAATCATTAGACGTTATGAAACCGACCAATGAGTGAAGCGCAAAGTTACTCCTTTACTCTTAAATATCATTCAATTAATTATTTATCATGAGTTAATGAGGGTTTAATATTTGACAATCAGCTCTTGAGAAGTCATTTCTATAAAAACTGTAGAATCATCACTTCACAAAACATCAAAAATCTCTTTATGAAGTTATACTTACATAATATTATCTATTTCAACAATTAAATTGTTTTAGCTTTCCTCTTATATTAGATTTTATTTATTTGCTTATTTCGTTATTCGGTCGATTTTTCACTTACAAATTTAACTTTACTTTTTTAGGGTAAGCAATAGTGAAGTAACCTTTGTAATCTTCTACTTTAAGAGAGAGAGAGAGATGACAATTCTCATATCAATGCATAGTCCCCAACAACACAATCATGATGTAACATCAACAATGAATCAATAAACATTTCAATTCATTCTCAACTCACCACACATCAATATATAATTCAAGTTGCCTTTTTAACCCCTTTTTCATTATTAAGATAATTCAATATGAACAAGTCAACACATCACCAAGTCCCATTACTCCCAAACACATACAACAAGGAAATACACGATTATATACACTTAACAAAGGTCGAGAAGTCCACTTGCCTCAAATAATCAAACAATCACTCTGGGACTTGAGCCTTCCCCTTGTGTTGAACTTCCAAATCAATGCAATCTATTCAAATAGATAACCACAATAAGATTTCAAAACTAACCACACCCATATTACAATATGTTTAGCCTTGAACCAAAAATTCATCCAAATCTATTATCAGGTTCCTAATATTGATGCCAATTAATATGTCAACTCTCATATTTTCCAAATTTCATGCCTAGGGTTAAGTTCCAATTTTTCAAATATCATAAATCTAATGGTATTCATATAATAGAATATACCCAATACATTAGATATACCAATATGCCAAAAAATTTAATCATAAGAAATTAAAATAAATAAATAAATAGAAATTCATCGTTAAGTTACAATTTGAGTAACTACAACTTTGAGGAAATCCTTAAACCTAATGTCAATATACACCATATTTTCTGTCACGCCCCGAGGCTACCCCTTAGACGTAACACGGGACCTAGGATCACGAGTGACCCCAAGCTAACCCAAATTCTGGCATATGACAAGCATACTGAAAAATAACTAAGTAAATAATGTATTATGTGGAAGCCAAATATAGTGGATATCTGAAATGGGGAAAACCCAACTAGTATGAATATATAAGATATATTAAGAGTTTAGTGATGACTGAAACAACACTTACTAACTCGATTTGAACTACTACTATGTCTGGAAATCCTCTAACTGAATTGAGTTGCTGGAACATCCCCCCAACTAACTCTAGAAAGACTAAAACTAAAAATAAAGACTAAAAGATAAATCATGTTTATTGTCCTCAAAGTATGAGGACTCACCACTGAAGCTGCCGAAGCCGGACTGAGGATCGAACTAAATGTGATCTGGATGCTGAGTGCCTGAACCTACATCATGAAATAATGTAGCACAAAGTATGCATTAGTACTTGGAATGTACTGAGCATGTAGGATATATATATGCTAAGTTGAACAATGTATATAAGTTGAACAATGCATAACTTAGCAATGATATAATCTAAACAAGGATATAAATATGTACTAAGTATAACTAAAAACTAAACTGGATGCAATGACCTCGTACTAATCATGAAGATAACATGTTGAACTGTATACCGAAGTGAATGCTGAAAACCTAGTCAATGCAATAAGAATCTGACGATGGGAGATACTATTAACCGACATAAACTACGTGAGCTAAACGTGGAGTACGATGTATAAACCCTATCGAGAGGACCCAATATACCTTGCCAGGGTACATAGGCATGACTGTGGCGTGATCACTGAATTTGATGTCCAACAGAGGGGACTTATAAACCTATGCATGCACGTAGTTCTAGGACTTTGAGGGTACGCTGAACCGTAGTCTAACTCGGTGCTAAGTCTACTCCCAAGTGAAAATTCATGAAGCTAAAATTCACTAAATACTGAATAGCTCAAACTGACATGCTAACTGAGAATACAACATTTTTATACTGAGAATATATCATTCGAAATCTGAAGCATTAATTTCTATCTAGTTGGCCTAGCAAGTATAATTCATGAACTAGGATAAATTTACAGAAGCTAGGGTTCTGAGTGCTATGCATGGAATTATACTAAATTATCAAGAAACAAGTTATTTAGATCAAAGGAACCATAATCACAATAAATCTTGAAAATCTAGAAACCCTAGGTCTAAATAGTTTATGAGAATCTGAAGAACTAACTAAATTCTAGGGATCTAATGGGTGAAAGGAACCTACTAGTTAAATCCTACATAACTGGTGACGAAATCTATGGAGAAATCCTTTAGATTTTGGGGCTTAACTTCGAAGAACACTTGTTCTTAAGAGAACTGGTTACCTCTTTCTCTTCTTTTCGCTCTAAGTTGGGTGATTTTAGGAATGAGGGTTTTGGGTAGGTTCTGACTAGATTATTAGGCTTAGATTGAGTAAAACGACATAGTTTAGGCATCAACCGACGTAGTTTAAGTGCCCAATGCATAGGGGAAATGACCAAAATGATCCTGACTTAAAACTGACGAAGTGGTCTTCACGATGGGACTGACGGACCGTCAATAGGACCACTGCCCATCAACTGGGTTGTGCCTATGGCCCTACCCAACAGATCTCTACTAAAACAAGCGTAAATTTTAACTCCGAGATTGGATTTTAGCGAACTCGGTAGCGTTGGGAAGAGGACTCGAAGATGTTTAAGATGATAGGTCATGGGCCACCAAATTCATTTTGTACTAAATGGTATGACCGTTTGAAGGTGACCAAAAACTTGAAGGCTAAACTGCCCCATTTACGTTCCACTTCAGAGACCGTGTGAAGCACCACGGGCCGTGTAGGCCACCGTGGTTCTGCACAGTGAGTTGGGGTTGTACTAGGTTGTTTCCACGGCATACTTCCGTCCAGTGGTCCGTGGTTCCTCAGTTTCCTTGGGGGGTCTCAGGCTTGCTTTCACAGGCATATTGACGGATCGTGTGGGGTTCCACGGTCTGTGTAAGGGCTCCTGGACCTCCGTGTGGTTCACCTTATTTTCTGGTTCAGTCTTAGGTAGATTTCTGAGGTGTTACATTTTACTAATAATTCCTCAATGATTTCTCATAATCATCTACCATTAGCCATAATTATTTGACCATCATTAAATTACTTACTAACTTGGGGAAAGAATTCAACAGAAATCACATTGTTCTTTATATACTTTTCTTAGAAATAATTTGAAAAAGTAGTAAAATATCGTGGAAAAAAGAATAAGAATCTTAAAGTTAAGAGCACTCTAAATTTGATTCTACCTCACATTAGTTACACATCCAACATTAGCGATTTGATCAACATTTCTCCTCAAGAATCTCACATCTCCGCTTTGTAGTTTGCTGCATACGAGTTTAGTATAGCAAAAATATAATCTCCTCTTTCTTTAATTTTTTTTTATACATAGATCAAGTGGTAAGACTATCAAATAAATTATAGACTTGGCTAATTAACCACTCACTGAAAAATTAATTATTTAATAAATACCTATCAACTAAACGACCGTACTTATCGAATAGTTAAAAATTCTTAAACCAACTTCACCGACTAATCAAACATGACTCAAAGCAACTCGGGAGGGGTAAAATAATTTTTTTATGAAAGTTTCCAAAAATGACCTTCCGGGTCATTACATGTTGATGTATAGCTAACTCAAACAATTAGAGAGTAGAAGAACACAAGAAAATGTATGTAATATATTAAAATAGTAGAGAAGAAAAGAAGAAAACATGCCAGGATGAAAGGTAATGTTAAGTTGTAAGATTTTGTGTGGAGAGATGCGGTGGTTGGAGGCATGAAGAATGTGACTTTTGTGCCTAATAATTTTCCAAAACCATTATGGAAGTAACATTTAATTACACTACATTGTATTTCATACGTAAGCTTAGAAGGGATGTTCAAGAATGTGTTTGAAGGACTAAAAATTCGCGATGAGCGTGAAGGTGAAATTCGAGTTGTTATGATCAGTGTGAAATATATTTTGGGAGATACAAGACAAATAAGATTGATTATTCAAAGTGAACATACTTTGTCATTTTACTAGGGATGGTTAATTTTTACAGGATTATTTTCTTGTTGTTTATTAAGGTTGATCAAAAGGTTATATGTCGACTATAAGAACATTCATGTCTATTTCTCCCAATGAAATTAAATCAACAGAAAATCTTTAATTTGGTTGTATTTAATCAATTTCTAAACTATATATGTATCTTTTCTTTTCTCGAACAAAATGGTAATCAAAATATATAATTAATTAAGTAAAAGTGTGTCTTCTCTAAACGTTAAAACTTTCAAATGAGATATAAAGTCACATATTTCAATATTGTATCATAGTAGATAAAGATACCATGCTTGTGTTCTCCCACCCTATATCATAGTTTCATGTATTTGGAACAAGAAAAAGAATCAATCCGATATATGATGATTCAAGAAGTTATAAAACCTTTTAAAACTTTTGAATACCTAAAAGCTAAGTGAAACACCAATATGACCCATCACTTGGATTTTTTGCTTCCTTAGGTTACATAGGAAAAATGAAAATTAGCAGTGTTTCCTTTTTTGATTATTTCAAGTTGTTGAACCATTAAAGGTAATGAGAAAGTTACGCTCCTTATAGAAAAATTATAGTGTAGATAGGTAATATATATATATATCTATTATATTTTAAAATTCTTATTTTTTTCATGTGTTTACTTCTTTATATTCTAATTTTAAATTACGTTACATGTTTCTGATTTAAAAAAATATTAATAATGATTTATAATCAAGTATGTAACTATGTAGTGTTTTTGTATCTCTAATTTGGTAGCACACGATCTATATGATAAGAAAACATATTACTTGTTATCATTATATTTATTTGTTTTGTAGTCTAAAGTACTCATGCATTTTGTCACGCCCCGAGCCTACACCCCGAGCGGGACTGACACTCGGAGACCATTTCTGGCCCCAAGAGAACCCTTTGCTTGGCTTACTTAACTCAGCGGAAGACTTAACTCAATGAAACAGTCTCAAATAATAACTTAAAGAATAATAAGTTGGCCAAAATGGCACTTAAGTCTTAAACAACATCTGAAAGATATCTGAACTAATAACTATCTGACTGTCTATGAAGCCTCTAAAATACTGAGATGGATGTTGGGACAAACCCCACAACATCCTAATAAATGAAAGACTGAAAGCGAATAAAAGAGTCCTCCGGAATGCAAGGAGGCTCACCACTAACTTTGAGCTGCTCAACTGGATTAACGAGGTGCTGGGTGCTTATCCTGTTTACCTACGTCTGCATCATAATAAGATGCAGGCCAACTGGCATCAGTACATTGAATGTACGAGTATGTGAGTTGGAATGCTAAACCACACATAGGCTAGAAAGAATCTGAAAGAAACTAAATAACTTACATGGCTCACTCAACTCAACCTGACTGACTCATTTCAGTATAAAGCAATTTAAAGCAAGTGCAATATAAAGAAAAGCTGTTTAAAACATGACTAATAAACTCTGTGTGTGCAAAGATAACAATAAATCTGAGATGTATGTAGAAATACAAATGAACTGATGTATATAGAAATACAATAACTGTTGTGGGAGTTTCTCTAACCGACAAGCATCACATAAGAGCTATGGTGATGATACAACGATCTACCTCACACTGCCAGCGCATCCTATACCTGGCCAAAGGTATAGGACCTGAACTGCCTAATGGATCCACTAGTCTAATTTGAAAAGGATTCATCTAAAAAGTATGAACCTCTTCTACCCATGATGGCTACATGGTTCTATGGGGGGCTGTGGGTTTTTTGAACGCTCCCCCAATTCGGTGCTCAATACTACTCCCAAAAATGTACTGGCTCTTATGTTTTTAAAACATATTTCCTCTGTGATTTGAGATTAGTGCTCAAAAACTTAGCTCAAAGTCTATCTTGGAAATCTAAGTTCCCCTGCTTGCTTCATTTAGAAAGCTATTACTCTTTTCTGAAAACTAGCCCGAAGGCTCTTTGGAAATCTCAGTTTCCGTTCTTATTTAAATGTTAAAACATTTTAGATCTCTTTGGGAATACTTAGTCCCCATATACTTTTGAAGAAATGAACTTCAAACTTTACTGTTTACTCTTTATTCAATTTGAACTTTAAGTCTTAAAACAAAGTTAAAACATTTGGAAAAGACTTTTGGAAAACTCTAAGAACTCATCTTGACTTGACCCTTACTTCTCTTGACTTTGATCTTAACTTTCCTTGAATTGGATTATGGATTCAAGGTTCATGATCTCATGTTTATGGATGATTTCATGATGTTTAGATGATTTTAGAATGTTAGAATCGACTAGGAAACATAGGTACATCACTTAGGAACACGTACGAGAAGGTGGGGAACGAATGGGGAGAACTGGCGTCCCTGGCGCTCTGAGAGGCGGGGGCGCTAGGCCCCAAAGCTCAGAGAGCTGGGTGGGGGTGATGCGCCAGAGGCCAAACCTCAGAGAACATTTTGGGGCGCGCTGAGAGGCGCGACACCTCAACCGCTGTACCCAGGTGTTCTCGACTTCTCTCCTCCATTTTTCATCTCTAAACTCTCCAAACTTCCATGGTACTTTCCCCAAACCCCTAGGATCAATTGTACCCTCAATATACAACCAATCTAACTCACAAAACAACCCGGAAACATGAATCAATTCACCCCCCCCCCCCAAGCATCAACAATTCAACCAACAAGAATTCTACAATTTGTTCTTCAAGAACCTCACTTTTCAACATGTAAACAACTCCAAACCAAAGGATTGAAACAAATTGGTATGTGGGTGAACTAACCCAACACAGAAAGATCTCACATACCTTAATAGGGATCACCCCCGACGAATTCCACTCGTAATCTTGAATGATCTTGGCTAATTCTTGCCTTTTTCTCCCGTTCTTTCTTTCTTTCTCTCTTCTCCAAGCCCTCAGCGTATTCTAACTTTTCAAAACTGAATTAAGTTCTGTTTTTACCCCTATAAATCCTTAAAAACGAATTAGGAAATTAATTAGAGAAAAGACTTCTTAGCCCTTCCCTAAATCCGGATTGAAACTTTCCTCGATCCAACAACCCAACTTCCGGTAGGCATATCTTACTCATACGATGTCGGAATTTCACAAACTCTGCGGCGTTGGAAAGATATATCCAAGGGCTTTCCAACCATATCAATAAATTCTCCTAAATCATCCATATCTAGGAGTTATGGACTTTTGAAAATGGCCAAAACTCACTTTCTTAACTTAGACAATTTCCAGATTTCCTTATTCTTTCCAAAAATCATTATTTTCAGATTTTAAACTATTTCTAGTCGTTTCTAGGTGTGAGATGTTACACATTTCTTGCATTATTTTTTACTGAATAATACAGATGATTCTTGGAACAACAAAAATGTCATGCTTTATATCTCTAATTTGTTAGCACACAATATATGTGATAGTAAAACATGCTACTTGCTATCATTATATTCTTTTTGATTCTTAGTTTAAAGTAGTCACACGTTTCTTGCTGTCATTATATTCTTTTTGATTCTTAGTCTACAGTAGTCACGCATTTCTTGCTATCATTATATCTTTTTGATTCTTAGTCTAAAGTAGTCACACATTTCATGCTATCATTATATTCTTTTTGATTCTTAGTCTAAAGTAGTCATCACACATTTCTTGCATTTATACTGAATAATAATGATGATTCTTGGAATAACAAAAATATCATGCTTTTGCATCTCTAGAACCATCTACATACTAGTATAAATATGTGTGACCTTAATCAGTTGTAACCAAACTAGTTCAAAAATGCTTTCTTTCTCAACAAAATTCTCCTTCCCAAAATTCTCATTCTCCTTCATGGATACCTCCTTTTTCACCACCAAAAATATGAAGAACTTGAAGAATGAAAAATCTCATGTTCTCATAGCACTACTTCCAGGCCAAGGACAAATTAATCCATGTCTTCAATTTTCAAAACAATTAATCAATTTAGGCATTGAAGTCACTTTAACAACAAGCCTTTCAGCTTTCAGTAAAATAAAAAAACTCCCAAATGTTGAAGGATTAGGCTTTGCTCCTTTCTCTGATGGCTATGATGGCAAATTCCAGTTAAGTTCAATTGATGAGTTTCACTTGTTTTTATTCTTCTATAAAGTCTCACGGGTCAGAATTTATTTTCAATTTGATTCAATCAAATGCAAAAAATGGTACCCCTATTTCACATGTCATATACACTACTATTATGGAATGGGTTGGTTTAGTGGAAAAAAAAATTAATATCCCATCTACATTATTTTGGATCCAACCAGCCACAATTTTTTATGTTTATTATTATAGATTCACTGATTATTCTGATTATTTCAAGAACTGTGATGGTAAGGATAAACTAATAGAGTTACCAGGATTGCCACCACTTAGTCCAATTGATTTTCCTTCTTTTGTGTTTGATGACATGAAGAGTACCAATTGGGCAGTTGAGTCTATTAAAAATCAAATTGAAATGTTGAATAGTGAAGAAAATTCAAGATTTCTTGTAAACACTTTTGATTCTTTGGAATTTGATGCTTTGAGAATTTTAAAGCATGTGACTATGTATGGAATCGGGCCATCAATTCCTTTAGTTTTTCTTGAAGATAGTACTTTTCGAGCGGATATGATTGAGATTAGTTAGAAAAATTATATAGATTGGTTGAACTTAAAGGATAAAGGATAAGTTATTTACATAGCTTTTGGTAGTTACTCCAAAATATCAAGTCAATTGATGGAGGAGATTGGTCAAGGATTGCTAAAATGTGGAAGACCATTTTTGTGGGTGAATAGAGAAAGGAAAGATGGAGATAAGATGGAGGACAAATTGAGTTGCAAAGACGAACTTGAAATGCAGGGGAAGATAGTAAGCTGGTGCTCACAAGTGGAAGTTCTAAAACACCCTTCTCACTATGGATGGAATTCGACATTGGAGAGTATAGCATCTGGGGTACCTATCGTGGTATGTCCGCTCTGGAATGATCAAGTTTGTAATGCAAAATTCATTCAAGATATTTGGAAGAATGGTGTTAGACTTAATGTTAGTGAAGGTGGTGTTGTGGAAAGATATGAGTTCAGTAGATGTATCGAGATCGCGATGGGAGGCAACAAAGAAGGGAAAGAATTGAGAAGAAATGCCAAGAAATGGAGTGATTTAGCTAAGGAAGCTATGAAGGAAAATGGTACATCAAGTGTGAATCTCCAGGCTTTTGCTAATGAGATTTTACTTGGTCATAATGAGTACTAAATTATTCATGAATAAATGACTTGCATAAAATAACTTCTAATTAATTAAGTTTTTGTAAGGGCCTTTTCTCCGTTTCAGAAAAAATAATGATTTTTTTTAAAATTATTTAGAATGAAATATTTTTCTTAGTTTCTGTTTTTTGTACACACTCATATTTTTATTTTTGCTAATCCATAATGAAAAAAATAATTCTCTATCATTAATCCAAAATGATAAGTGAAAATTAAGTAAGAACCTACTATACAACTTATTAAATTGATTTAACATTATAAATCTATAACTTAAAACCATTACAAATAATATAATCACATAACTTAAAGAATGTTTGTGACGTCTGTGTATTATAGATCAGAATAAATTCTCACTCTTGTTAATTCAACAAAGCATATTAGCCAACTCAATTAGAATTGCACCATGATATTTATTTTTAAAATATGTGTTTATTGTAAAAGGTTATGACCCATTTAGCCCTATTTTTAAAAAAAGTATTTTTTATTTTAAATGAAATGAAAATAAATGTTTGTTAATAGAAATACAAATTGGAATAGTTTATTACTTATTTTCTATTTGCCTTTACAAATTTGAAGGTATATTAAAGTATTCAAGTGTGAACATTACTCCATATTATATTCTTTAAAAAAATATAACCAGCACAAAACTTTAGCTATTGCTTCAAATGGATAATACGACGTTATTACTCTCCTTCCTACTTTTAATATTTTTTATAAGATGCTCATTCTTCAATCCCAAGATGTGATGACATTGTCACGACCCAAAGCAGACACTAGGCGTAACATGACGTATAGAACCCCAAGAGGCGCTACACAAGCCACTTGACATACATCATACAATATAATAGAAATAAAGACTTTAAAAGATAGAATTTATACATCAAAGGAGTTTGACAAGCAGAAGTCTAACATAAGTGTCAAAGCCATCTAATACATCATAAGGAAAGTGACTAGGATGTAACTCATACATCACATACAAAGTCAAAAAACAGAAATGACATAAACGAATTAAAAGAGTCTCGGTCCGCGGAACATGATGACTCACCAATATTCAAAACCCCAAAGGATAAACTTGCCACAAGTATGGGAGGTAGGAGCGTCGAAATCCTACATTAGTGAGACAATATAGGTACAAGTGTACATTAGTACATGGAATGTACTAAGTATGAAACAATATGTATAAACATAGGAATTATAGCATGTTAGTGAAAAATTACAAAATAACAGAATTACAAGATTACAACTGAAAATAAATTGAAGAAATAAAAATCTCTTCAGGCTTAGGCGCGGATATCTCGCTCTCTTTAAGGAGATTCAAGCCCACTGCAGCAAATGTTTTTCACCAGTCCAGCAGTAGTTCTTCTTGACTTGTCCCCTCCAGGATACAACACCCTTAACACAAAGTATAACTCAACAACTCTGGACAAGAGTTGAGTCCAAAGCTCCACAAATAGAACACCTCCCTTCAACTAATAAGAACTCTCTTTTGTGACTAACTATTTCCTCTCTATCTTTTTCTTATGTTCCTAAACCAAATGAAGACCACCACTATTTATAGTAGAAGAAGTCTTCCTAGGAATAAATAGGAAGATAATAGTGCAGTAAATAGTGAAGATAATGGCCTTAGAAGTTACATAGGTTACATGGTAATATGGAGGAATTAAGAGTAAAGAATAATGTGGGCAACAAATTCCCCTCAACGTGCAAGTGCAACTCAACGAACAAAAGTCAATGTGTGCATTCTCTAACTTCCAATGAAGAAGCAGTAAAGAGAATGTCCACCAACGACAACAATGAATAGAGGCAGTAATTCCTTAGAGGCAACTTGAACGACAAAAAATGTTAATGCGACAATTCAATATATGGATTTTTTTTTTGTAATAATAAAATGCCTACACTAATAATCCCCCACTCATTATAATATTAACCAAGATAGTCTATCAGCTGAAGGAAGACTACTATGCATAATGAATGTGTGCTCTGCATTGAACTTTCATTTAGTGAAACAATAATTTTTACTCCAGAGTCGTAGTGGTCTCAGACTTGAACTATGACTCCTTGAGGGAAATAAAATATCACTGTCCACACATAATAATCAAGGTGTTGACATGAGCTTTAAAGCCAGCACGTTACAGCCTTGTGTTATCCCGATTTAATGAGTGCATATGAGAATAAGCCCAATTCTCATAGGAAGCGACCTACTTCCACACTCATCTATGTGAAATTAGTCGAGAGTTCTCCTGTAAGCTTAACACTCCACCCATACGGGCTACATATATTCATTAAGAGTTTTATCAACTCAACCTTCACAAATCACTACAGGAAACAATGCACTCACGTCATAAGGAGGGAATAAAAAGATAGTGCATTTTTCACAACAAGTCATCATATGATTAGTTTTTCCCTTTGAACCTGGTTATAGGATCTCTAGTCCCTAGGTTGGGTTTCCTCATATATGACTCAAGGATTTATAGGCTTCAATCCCATCCCCCTCGATGTGCTCCAAACCTTCTCTCTTTTTAAGGCCTTAGTAAGAGGATGTGCAAGATTATCACACGATTTGACATAATCAACATTAATGGTACCATTTGTCAAATACAATCTTACATTACTGTGTTTCCTCCTTATAGGTCTAGATTTACCGTTGTAATAACAGTTTTGAACTCTACCAATTGCAGCGGTGCTATCACAATGAATTAAAATAGGAGGAATTGGTTTTCAAAATAAGGTATTTGAAATAATAAATCTCTTAACCAATTCATTTCCTCACTAGCTGAAGCTAAAACAATTAGTTCAGCCTCCATGGTAGAGTTAACAATTATAGTTTGCTTTTTTGATCTCCAACAAATAGCACCACCACCTAAAGTAAAGACATAACCAGTGGTAGGACAGGAATCACATGATAAAGTGTTCCAATCTGCATCACAAAAGCCTTCAAGTACATCAAGATATTTTTTATAGAACAAACCACAATTTTTTGTTCCAATTAAATATCTCATAACTCTTGTTATAGACTGCCGATGTTCATTACCTAACTTGCTTATAAACCTGCCAAGTACTCCTATTGTATATGCAATATCAGGCCTAGTGCAATCAGTCACATATCTCAAACTTCCAATTATGCTAGCATATTCCTTTTGATTTATTGCATCATTTTCACTTTCAACAGGAAATAAGTGAACACTAGAATCAAAAGGAGTTACAACATGCTTGCAATCATGAAAGTTATATTTTTTCAAAATTTTCTCAACATAATGTGACTGGTTAAGGAAAATTCCATCTCATGTTGTTATTTTTATTCCAAGAATAAAATTTGCCTCCCCAAGATCTTTCATATCAAAATGGCTTCTAAGAATATTTTTAGCTTTATCAATAACATTAATGTTAGAGCCAAAGATCAATAAGTCATCAACATATAGACAAATAATCACATGTGAATTATTCCAAGACTTATGATATATGCACTTATCACACTCATTTGTTTTAAAACCATTTTCAATCATGCAGGAATCAAACTTTTCATGCCATTGTTTTGGTGCCTGTTTCAAGCCATATAGGGATTTAGTAAGTTTACATACTTTGCTTTCTTGGCCTACTTCAACAAAACACTCGGGTTGATCCATATAAATTCCCTCATTTAGGTCTCCATTTAAAAAAGCAGTTTTTACATCCATGTGATGAATTTGCAAATCAAAAATTACAGCCATAGCAATTAAAAGTCTTATGGATGTAATTCTTGTTACCGGTGAAAAAGTATAAAAAAATTCTAGGCCCTCTAGTTGTTTAAAACCTTTTGCAACTAGTCTAGCCTTATATTTATCAATAGATTCATCCAATTTTAATTTTTTCGTAAGACCCATTTGCAACCAATTTTTTTACAACCCGGCGGTAAATCAACTAACTTCCAAGTTTTATTAGAAATCAGTGATTCCATTTCATCATTTAGAACCTCTTTCCAAAAAATGGAGTCATGTGAAGATGATGCTTCTTTCAAAGTGAGATGGTCATCTCCAACATTAAACACACAAAAATAAGGACCAAAATCTTTTTCTACTCTAGCTCTTTTACTTCTTCTTAACTCAAAATCATCAATTTCTTTATTTTTCAAAGTGGAAGTAGAAGAACTAGGTAGTGACAAAATATTTTGTTCAATCCTTTGACCCCCACTATTTTTAGAATCAAAAGGGAATTTATTTTCATGAAAAATAGCATCACCTGATTCAATTATAACATTATCTTCAAGATTAAAAAATCTACAAGCTGTACTATTTGAAGCATAACCAAGAAAAGCACAAGTAGTAACTTTCTTACCCAACTTTGTAATCTTGGGATCCATTAGCCTCACAAAGGCTAGACAACCCCAAACTCTTAGATATCCCAAACTTGGCATGTAACCTTTCCACAATTTAAAAGATGTCAATTTAGACTTTTTATGAGGCGCACAATTCAAAACATAACAAGCAGTCAAAATAGCTTCACCCCAAAAATTTAAAGGTGCATGTGATTCAATAAGCATGTCATTAGTCAATTCAACCAAAATTCTATTTTTCTTTTTCGCTACACCATTAGATGAAGGAGAATAAGGAGGAGTAGTTTCATGAATTATTCCCAATGATTTAACAAAAGAATTAAACTCATTTGACTCATATTCACGGCCTCTATCACTATTAATTCTTTTTATTTTTCTTCCAAACTGATTTTCAACCTCATGGAGATACGTTTTAAAATTTTCTAAAAGCATCACTTTATTTTTCATCAAGTAAACAGATGTAAACTTAGAAAAAATCATCAATGAAAAGTGATAAAATATATATTACCTCCACGAGTTAAAATTTTCACCAAGTTCACAAATATCAGTATGAACTAATTCTAACAATTTTGTTTTTCTTTCAACTTGGAAATGAGGCCTTTTAGTGATTTTGGCTTTACTACAAGCCTCACACTTTTTAAAACTCTTTTTAACCATTGGGATTAATCCTAAACTACTCATGATTCCAACATAACGATCATTAATATGACACAAACGAGCATGCAAAAAATTGATAGAAGAAAGCATATAAACAGAAGTAGAAGCTTTATTCATTTCTACATTTAGTTTGAACATCCCACCACAAGCATACCCCTTCCCCACAAAAATACCCTTCTTCACAATTACTTATTAATCAGATTCAATAATCTGTTTAAAGCCTGCTTTATTAAGAAGAAAACTAGATATCAAATTTTTCCTCATAGAAGGAGTATAAAGTACATCTTTCAAAGTTAATACCCTTCCAGAAGTAAAACACAATTCGACATCTCCCGTTCCAAGCACTTGAGTTGTGTGAGAATCACCAAGCATGATGATTTTGGGCTCCTCAAAATGAGTATATTTTTAAAACCAGTCTCTGTCATAACAGACATGACGGTTTGCACCAGAATCAACCAACCATCCATCAACACTCTCAACCATGTTTATGTCGATAATCATTGCCACAAAAAGTTTTTTGGTAACATTTGCCTAAGGGTTAGGACCACGTTTTCGAAATCTGCAAAATCGAGCAATATGCCCACTCTTGTCACAAACAAAGCACAGACTCTTATCTTGAATTTGTTGATTTTGTGCTTGGTTATTTTCACCATTATTTTTCTTGAATTTTTTCTTCTTAGGCTTCAAAGAAGTATTTTTGTGAGATTCAGGAGTAGCATTGTTTGAAGTAATTAAATTTACCTTCGTTGTGATGTTGCTCTCTTCTCTTTGTAAAAGTGCATCTTGCCCCCTTGCCTCTTCTTCCATACGAATTTTCATTATTAAGGTTTCAAGGGAGGTTTCCTTTTGTTTGTGGTGCATAGTTTTTTGAAATTCCTTCCACGAAGGTGGAAGTTTATCTACTATGCCACAAACAATAAGGTTGTCTCCAATTTTTACCTCCTCATATCTAAGCTCTCCAACAATCATTATAAAATCTTGAGCTTGGTCTACCACTGATTTATTGTCCACCATTTGGAAACGAAAAAATCTACTAGCGACATATTTTTCCGCTCCAGTCTCTTCGATATCATACTTACTCTGCAATGCTTTCCAAATTTTATTTGCACTAGAGTTACTTCTATCATAATAATCATAAAAATTATCAGATAGACAATTAAGAATATAATACCGACACTTATACGAATCACCATCGTACTTTTCCACTTTCTCTAGATGAGAAATAGTTTCATCATCATTCATAGAGGTGATGTCTACTTTATTAGGATTCCTCTCTGTTAACACATAAGAAACATTGAGAAGACTTAAGTAGAAAAATACTTTACCCTTGCATCTCTTGAAATGGTTACCATTGAACCGAAATGGCTTGTTAAGGTCTCCAATCTTGACATCCGCGGTTTTTTCAATTGTAGCCATTATAAATCTCCTTAAAATTGACAGTGAAAACTTACAAAATAATAGAATTACAAGAGTACAACTGAAAATAAATTGAAGAAATAAAAATCTCTTCAGGCTGAGGCACGGATATCTCGCTCTCTTTAAGGAGATTCAAGCCCACTGCAACAAATGTTTTTCACCGGTCCAGCAATAGTCCTTCTTGACTTGTCCCCTCCAGGATGCAACAACCTTAACACAAAGTATAACTCAACAACTCTGGACAAGAGTTGAGTCCAAAGCTCCACAAATAGAACACCTCCCTTCAACTAATATGAACTCTCTTTTGTGACTAACTTTTTCCTCTCTATCTTTTTCTTATGTTCCTAAACCAAATGAAGACCACCACTATTTATAGTAGAAGAAGTCTTCCTAGGAATAAATAGGAAGATAATGGTGCAGTAAATAGTGAAGATAATGGCCTTAGGAGTTACATAGGTTACAAGGTCTAATGGAGGAATTAAGAGTAAAGAATAATGTGGGCAACAAATTCCCCTCAACGTGTAAGTGCAACTCAACGGACAAAAGTCAATGTGTGCATTCTCTAACTGCCAATGAAGAAGCAGTAAAGAAAATGTCCACCAACAGCAGCAATGAATAGAGGCAGTAATGCCTTAGAGGCAACTTGAACGGCAAAATTGTCAATGTGGCAATTCAATATATGGATTTTTCTTTGTAATATTAAAATGCCCACACTAACATAGCATAAATGACTTAAAACACTCAGACATGATCATATTGAGACATTTTAAAAATATTTAAAGAATAAATGACATGAGAATCATAAAACTTGGTCAAATTCATATTAACATAAAGGACTTGAGGAAGTTTTGAAGAAAACATAAGCATTTAGTGGGACATTAGCTTAACGGATAGTAAGACCATGAGAGATATATCATGTAATTTGGTATATCCCTCATACCGAAAGAAGGGAGTCTACTTGCCAAGGTAGAATCTGTACATATCATCATTTATTAAAGTGGATCCACTAGTTAGGTCATTTAAGACAATCCTAGGGGGCACATAGTTTGGGACTAGAGGTTGCTACTAAAGACTACTTTATTTAAGCCTCAACCTCAAAGCCCTCTCGGTACTAAGTCTAAATCCCAACGAATAGATAAAAGTCAAATATCATTTTAACATAGGAAAGACAATTATCAATACCAATCCATAAGTTTCAAGATCAAAACATAGAAAAACTCCTTAAACATAATTCAACATGGATGAAAAAATCTTTCACCAACGTGAATTTATTTATGAGAAATACCTTTCACAATAATGATCATCATAGTATGTGAGAAATCTTTTCACAATAGCATTGATACTTTCCTTTAAAAGTATTCCCAAATCATTTATAATCATTTCATAAGAACATGCATACTTCCAAAATTCATAGTTCATAGTTAATAGTTGATGGGTTCATCATAGGATCATGGCTGAAAGAATAATTGAGGCATGGGTAAATGCAATTTCAACTAAATATCATAGATTAACATCAAATAATGCATTAGAATACTTAATCAACCATAATAAACTATAATAGGATGAAACTCACATTTTTTGAATTGAAACCCTAATTTGATCAATTGAAATTGAATTGGGAAGTTCAAATCCTTGGGGACCCCATGAAGGAAAGGACTCCATGGGAGAATACACACATACCTTGACATTGAAAGCCCAAGAAAGATGGTGAATTAGAGACTTGAATGGCACCCTATATCTTCTTCTTCTTCTTTAGGTTGAGAGAATTCGGGGAGGATGAGTTTAGCTATGTGTTGGGGAAATAGGAGAATCAGGTTGAAATTTGTAGTTTTAGGTCCTAAAACTTATATAGGGCTTAGGGTAGAAGACAAAATGACAGGTTTTTGATTTAAAATTATTAGGGAAAAGACTTAAAAGTCCCTTAAAAAATAATTGCCGAACTAGTTTACAGGTCAGACCTACGAACCGTAGACTTTCTACGGTCAGTTCAGGTCAACCATATACCAAGTACTGGGACCTTAAAATTTACCCAACTTTGACAAAACTCTTATAAGGTCTGTAGGACTTTCTGTTGTTCGTAGACCCTAGCCGTAGAACTCAACTTTGATCCATAAAATTTCACTAAGTCTGAGACTTACTTACGAGACCTATCTACGACTCGTACATAGGATGACGGGTAGTCCTGATGAATTCTAAAAGGGTACTGGGACTTTTTTTGAAAAAAAATATTTTCCCTCTTTCTACGGTTGCCATCTATGGCCCGTAGAAGCTTTTACGGTCCGTAGATGGAACTCGTAAAATTAGACTTCAGTCCATAATTTTTTTTTCTTTCTTAAATTTCTAGGTGTTACAATATCTCCTCCTTGAGGACATTCTTCCTCGAATGGGACTCAAGGCAACACAAAGAGGGTAGGTGTCATGACCCAAGGGTACCCCCTAGATGTAACATGGCATATAGAACCCCGAAAGACTCCATATAATCCACTTAGCATATCATAATATAAAGTACTAGAATAATAAAGATTAAAACAACATTTAAGTCCAAAAAGAGTTTTATAGAAAATGGAAGTCTAACTCATGTCTCAATATATCCACCTATTACAATAGAATGAAAGTGGGCCTAGCCCATACATCATGTTCAAAAAGGAAATACGAAAGTGAAACTACAATAAGGAAAGTCCATCCTCGAACCATGAGGACTCACCAAGCTCGGAAAGAATTAAAGTCCAAGCTCTAGCCACTATAATGGAAACCCTGCCTGTCGGACCTTACATTTGGGAAAAATGTCGGCAAGAGTATGTGTTAGTACAAAAATGCACTAAGTATGATAACTATGCATAAAAACATTTAAAACATGCTAAGAAGGACATTTCATTCATGACATGCAATTTGACCAATAAAACATGATATAAGAGGGTTAGAAAACACAAGTCAAAACATTATGGTCAATGCAAGTTAAATCATCTTTAAGTCTTTGAACACATGAAAGATACTTCTTTAAGTAACCTTAGTTCATTAATCATCTTATTGTGAGAGAATTAGCCTTAACCGATATAGAGATCATGTAAGCTAAAACATGATCACCCGGTGTTTCCCACACCAAAAAGGGTTGTTCTACTTGCCTAAGGTAGAACCATGAACATCTAGCTTAAGTGAATCCACTAGCTAATCAATCTATGGGGGCACATAGTTATGGGATAAAGAGATTGCTATTAGAAACCCGGCCTCTACTAACGGGAGAGCTTCCATCTCATGAGACTTCTTCTAGAAACCCGACCTCTACTAACGGGAGAGCTTCCATCTCAATGTCCATATCCACTCGGTGCTAAGAATAATTCCCACGGAATAGTATTGTCTTACTTATTCTCATTATCCATGGAAATACATATCATCTTGTTTATCCAAGCTAGTTCATTAGAATAGCTCTTATTCATTGATTCAATTAGGTGAGAATAACCTTTCAACCTAAGAATCCTTTCTATGTGAGAAAACCTTTCACATTATGGTTGTGAGTGTTTTATGAGAATATCATTTCAACAACACAACAAAAACATCATTGTCACTTTACTCTCAAAGCACCCTTAAAGCATTTACATAGGTTTCATAAGATCATGCATAACTCATACTTTGCCCTTTCAAGGTTTAAAACTACTTTCAATCACCAAATCTAGAATTTTAACATTAGATAGGGATTTTATCATAAATTTATGTAATTTTATTACATCATGCTTTAGATCATAAAACTTCTCTTTCATAATCAACAACCCAACGCTAGGAGATCACAATTTGGGAAAACATGGGGTTTTGCATGGGTTCATGGGGGAAACATCGTAAATCATCAATTCATGCATATTTAGACATAATTAAACCATTTAAATAAATAATCAAAAGAACTCATGGTGATTGAAGAAAACCCTAGCTAATTGGGGAATTCTACCATTTGAAAAAGAGGAATTTGGGGACTCCATGGGTGGAAGGAACCAATAGATGGAAGCGACCATACCTCAAGTCCAATTGGCTATCTTCAATGGAGAATTTGTATCCTTAGCTTCAAACCCTAGTTGAATCTTCTTCTTTTTCTTCTTCTTCAAGTTCTAGAGAGAGAATATTTGAGAGGTGGTTTTGGTTTTCTTTTGGGATTTTGGAAGAATGAATTAAGTGGGGTGAATTTGGGGGTAAAAAGTCTTATATAGGGGGTTCTAAATGTAGGCAAAATGACATAGTATAGGAACCAATTAATTAGGAAAAGACCCAACTAACCCTGAAAATAACTGCCAGCTGCTGACCCACGAGACCCCACCGACGGACCGTGGGTGGACCTACGGTCCGTCCTGCACACTGTCACTAAGTACAGAGAATTTTGGCCATTGACGGACCCCTGGACCACGGATCATCAATCGACCTACGGTCCATAGGTCCAGTCGTCATTCATGGCCTGGGAAATTTCTGAGTGGCCAATCCACAAACTCCACCTACGGACTATCTTTGGTCCTCGTGAATGGCACCTATAGGTTCTGAATTTTTGGTTCATTACCTTGTTTTAGGTACGGGGTGTTACAGTAGGGGAAGCGATCTAACAACCCAACAAGAATACAACTTCATCATCAAAAACATATAAACAAAGAGGAACATCAACCCCAAGCTAAAACATATTTGAAACATCTTTCCATAAGGCATGCATGCAAATCATACCCAAAACAAATTTGATGATTCTTTCCCTAGGTCGGCAACCATAGTAGTAGCATACCTAGACAATTGTGTGAACTTCAAGGGATACTCCTTCATACTCATATTCCCTTGATGAAGTTTAATGAATTAAAGTACTTTTGCCTCCTTCATCTCAAGAGGACAGAACCTATAAAGGAAACTAACCTTAAACTTTTCCCAATCAAGGGACCCACATTAACCACCCTCTCTTTCTTCCATTGGTTGAACCAAACTTGAGAAACACCCTTAAGTTAATAAGCGACTGATTCCTCTTTTTTCCACCGGCGTCAGTCCCATGATCATCAACATCTTGTATACATTGTCAATGAA
This sequence comes from Solanum tuberosum, assembly GCF_000226075.1. Classification (NCBI taxonomy): domain Eukaryota; kingdom Viridiplantae; phylum Streptophyta; class Magnoliopsida; order Solanales; family Solanaceae; genus Solanum; species Solanum tuberosum. Next base: position 480,287 of record NW_006239067.1, read on the forward strand.
CTCTTGAGGATTTTTCTCAACTTTGGAACCATGAAACTCCAGAGGATTCATCCGAGTGAAGTATCTTACTCTAGTTTTCATTGTACCCTCATTTGGGTTCACGAGGACCACAACCTCCCTATTGGCTTGAGTCATCATGGCTCAGGCCAACACTTGAAAAGAAGCCCTAAGCTCCCCATTAGTCACATGTTCGGCCAAAGGGTCAGTCGTAACTTAAGGAGCTTGAGGTGCTTCTTGTTCCACATTCTCATTCGCATTCCTTCTCACATATGCTCTTCGAGAGTTCTTATCATAAAAAATAATCATATAAAGATTAGGAGGGAGACATAGAGTTAAACTCTATCGCATGACTTTTGAATGATGAAAGAAGTAGAATTTCCTAAACATCTAATAGCTTTCTATTCATAAATGTGGCACGCTTCACGCTCATGAACAATGTAACATTCCAAAAATTTCTAAGTTAAGACTCAAATCATTCTTCATTTATGAATATGATTGTAACAGGTGATTCTTAAATTACCCATATATGTAAAGGTAAATTATTTAGTGTGTGAATGAATTTGGATATCAATTAAGGTCACTAGAATCTCCTAGCATAAAGTTGGGTTGAAAGTTTCCTTACCGATTAAGTTTTGATGTAAGATTATAATTGGGTCAACTTGAAATAACAATATCTCTTAGAATATAAAGAGTTACGTGGCTCAAAACCTATCAAATTAAAGGTATTTGAATATTCTTTCCAAGGCCACAAATTTCGCAACAATCCAACTTTTGAGTAAAAAGTTATGACCATTTTAGTAACCTGATACAATGCAGTGACGAATTAGCCAACGGGAAAACAATAAAAAAGGTCATTTTTGTCTTTTTACCTCTAAGAAAACCTTAAACGAATTTCTTGACTAATTAAAGACCCAAAACAATTATATTTTCATCTCTTAATTCATCATTCTCTTCTCTCTCAAACCCTAAGGTAAAACCCTAAGGAAAAATCAAAGTAGAAGACTCTATTCAAGATTCTTTCCATCTTTTTCAAGATTCTTCTTCAAGAAATTTCAAGAAACTAATTCAAGAATCTCAAGAAAGGTTCTCTTGATTGTTTACCTTGAAGCTAGAGTTTCAAGGCTTCTAATCAAGTTCTTTTTCAAGATTCTTCAAGAGCCATTTATCTTCCAGGTATGTAAGGCTATCATAGTGTTGGACTAGTTCGTCCTCACACCCTACATTTACTTTCAAATTAGTAAAAGAGTAATCTAGGATTCTATCCCTTGATTTGAGTATTTTTTAGATGAGTTGATTTGAGTTCTAGAGTTCCTGTTTCTTTTTTAAATTCTATTCCTATTAATTGAATTGCTATATGTTATGCATTAAAATTCTTGAGTTGATTCGTTCATGTCTATATTTCAGCATGAACCCTATGAATTGAGTATTTTTGAGAGGAGAAATATCGTTGAATTAAAAGTTTTGAGTTCTTGAGTCTTGAATTCTGAGTACTGAGTTTCCTTATTGCTATTAAGATCCCTTAGTTGAGTTGTTCATGTCCATAATTCCACATGAACC
>NW_006239067.1:482021-484191 GCF_000226075.1 Solanum tuberosum
TGTTTAAGCAGTATGGTATCTAGTTATGCCATCAATGTTTATGCAGTATGACTTCCCGAGTCATCAATGATCATATTAAAATATGATTTTGATATGTTTTTGACAAAGAGTTTTCAAGTATGAATTGAGTAAGAGTATAAGGGGGCTATGTATTCCAGAGGTATCAATTTTTACATTAATAAAAGAGAAACTTTGATTTCTAAATGAGTTATGATTTCAAAAGATATTTCAAGAGCAGTTACCTCTTTTAAGAGGGTAGTTTGAGAAATTATCTCAAACTAGAGGAAGATTTATGTTTTTAAACATATGAGCATGAGTATATTATTGGGAGTAGTATTGAGCACCGATATGGGGATGAGTTCAGACAACTCACACTCCTCATAAACTATGTATGCCAACATGGGTACATGATCATACTTTTTAGATGAATCTTAAGTGCCTTCGAGTATAGCTTAGTGGATCCACTTAGTTGAGGTGTCCTATACCCCATCAAGGTATATGACAGTTCTGGCAGCGTGGGCGAGATGATGTATGATCACATAGCTCGTAGTGATGGTTGTCGGTTAGAGAATCTACCAATAGAGTTAAAGTGTATTTTTATATATCACTTATTATATTGAGTTCAGAGATGAGAAACTATTTTGTAAATCTTTAAATGATTTAACTCTTTTATTTCTTTACATTCTGCTTGAGTACATTTCTATCTATTATAGTCCTTTCTTTCAGTTATTTGTTATTCAACTATATTACATACTCGTACATTCAATATATTGATATCATTCGACCTGCATCTTTTGATGATGCAGATACAAGTTCTTAGGAACCTGAACAAGAGTCTGTTGAGATTACTTCATCCTCTCATCAGCTTTTGGGTGAGACTTTCTTACTTTCAGAGGACTCCACTTTTATGAGTTGTTAGTAGTAGTTCTCTTGTAGAGTCGTGTGTCTTGTTTCGATACTCGTCTTTATACAGTAGAGTCTTCATAGATAGACAATTTTGTAGAGTCTTTCAGTTTCAAATATTTTATTTAAAACTTATATTTCATAATCAATATATTCAGTAAATTTTCGAGATTTAGTAAACTATTTTTAAACATTTCTTTCAATTTGATGCTTATGTATGCTCAAGTTAGTATTTCGCTTGTAGTCATCCAGGATGAGGGTTTGCTTGTGGACCATTAATGGTTCTTGAGTGTCAACCACGTCCAGGGTGTAGGCTCGGGTTGTGACAAACAAGACTCTACTTGTCGTGGCTTATGAGACATCCTAGGATATTTCTAAACTTTGTGCTCTGAATACGAAGTTTGTCACGATCCAAAGCAGACCTTAGGCATAATATGTCGTATAGAACCCCGAGAGGCCCTACACAAGTCACTTGGCATACATCATACAAGACAATAGAAATAAAGACTTTAAAAGATAGCATTTATACATTAATAGTTTGACAGGCAAAAGTATAACAGAAGTCCCAAAGCCATCTAACACATCATAAGGAAAATGATTGGGACATAACCCATACATCACATACAAAGTCTGAAAATGGAAATGACATAAAAGCACAAAAATAGTCTCGGTCCTAAGAACACGAGGACTAACCAATCTTCAAAATCCCAAAAGTATCAGCTATCCACATGTAACATCCCACCTTAGAAAGAGTTAAATTTAGAAATAACTAATTTGGAAAGAGCTAATTTGAGATTTGTTCAAGTTAATCTTAAGTTGTGAGTTTTGGGTCAACTTCAAACAACCATAACTTTCAGTACAGAATGAGTTAGGTGGCCCATAAGATATCAAATGAATGATCTTTGAATCCTCTTTCCAATGTCACTGAGTTCGCTAAAATCCGAGTTCGGATGAGGGAAATATGACTGTTTGAAGTCAGCCTACCGAGTTAAGAAAATTTACCCGAATCAATGAGGGGTATTTTGGTATTTTCCTTACCTCCATTAGATTTAAACGTTTTTGGAAATATTTTAGGGGTCTAAACTGACTTAGAACAGTTTTCATAATTCAAAATCACGCTTAGGATTTTGAGAGAAGTTTAAGAGGAGGAAACAAGGAGGAGTTCAAGCGTTAGCCAAGATTTCTTTTGAATCGAGGATTTGTTTCGCCAAATTAAGTGTAATGACTCGGAAAACGATAGAGTGAAACTAGAGCCTCACATGTGAGT
>NW_006239067.1:484291-530601 GCF_000226075.1 Solanum tuberosum
TATAAAAACGTCCCAACACTTAGAAAAAAAATTGAGGAAAGTGAACAGTGTTTTCGGCTACTGGAATTTGCATTTTCTGCCGGACAGGTTTTACGAAAATGGTCATAACTCCTTCATCCTAACTCGGAATGAGGTGAAACAAATTGCGTTGGAAAGCTAACTCACAGAGCTTTAATTTTGATAGTTTGAGCTCCTTCCAGTTCCTTGTGTGCTGAGAGATATGCCCCTTTAAAGTTGACCCTCAAAATCGCATTTTTTGCGATTTTCAAGTTTTGATACGGTTGTTCTAAAATTCGGGTTAGACTCATTTCCCACTCAATTTGACCCCCTGAATAATAATATGAAGTCGAATTTCCGAAATGATGCACGGATTTTGAGATATATGGAAATTACAATTTTAGGTGTTTCCGAAGCACATTTTCGGACATTTTTGGGGTCGTTTCAATAAGACCCCTTCGGGGTCGAGTACGCCTTGTTACGACTTGGGGGTGCTCCCGGATCGTGACATTAAGGTATGTAAGTTTTCATAGTGTTGGATTTGTTCGCCCACACGCTAATCATTTGAATTCCATCCGTAATTTCATTCTTGAGGTTGCATGATTTGAACTATTGATGGGTGTTCTTGAGGTTTTATTCTTCATGCTTTGTTTATGGATTTTGATAAATTCTTGAGGTGAGGATTTTGATCTTTGAGGGTTGTTCTTGAGGAAACATGAGTAGATTTTCATTTACTTGTATTGGGTAATTGAATCTAAAGAAAATTGGAGGAATACCATCGATTCCAAGTGAATTAGGGTCAGAAAACGAAAAGAAAAATTTGTCAGGACGATCTGGGGAAGGAGTGGCGCGATGCGCCAGGATGGTTGGCGCGCCGCGCATGCAGTGCGCCAGCAAAGAGTTTCCAAAGTTTAGGGGCAGTCACCCCACGCCACTCAGTGCGTCAGGGTCGGCTGCCACATCATTTTTCCGTCATTTGTCCCGTCTGAGTTCTTTTAAAGTGTACCTTCACTCCCTTTCTGATTTTACTATTCTAAATCACATTTAATCATCACAAGGTCCTTCATATCATGAATTGTAACGCTTTAATTCATAATTCAAATTCAAGAGAAGATTAAGAGTCGAGGTTGAGAGAGTCATTTGAGTTATTTTGAGAAGTCTTTTACAAACTTTTAAAACTTGTTTTAAGACTTGAGTACTTGAGTATGAGGATGAGGAGAGTTGAGTTTCATTTTACAAAATGAATATATGGGAACTAAGTAATCCCAAGAGCAAGTGTCTTTACATTTAAAATGAGAGGAAATTTTAATTTTCAAATGAGTTCATGAGGAGTTTTTGAGCACTATCTCTTTTAAGAGAACCTTTTGACTAAAAATCTCAAAGTTTGAGGATGAGGAAATATTTTTAAACATATGAGCATGAGTTATATTATTGGGAGTAGTATTAAGCACCGATATGGGGACGAGTTCAGAAAACTCAAAGTCCTCATAGACCATATATGCCAACGTAGGTAGAAAGGGTCATACTTTTTATATGATTCCTTATTGATTTTTAAGCATTGCTTAGTGGATCCACTTAGTTGAGGATGTCTTATACTTCGGTAAGGTATAGGACAGTTTTGGCAGCGTGGGCGATACGTTCTATCACCATATAGCTCATAGTGATGGTTGTCAGTTAGAGCATCTCTCAAATAAGAGTAAAAGAGTTTTATTGTATTTTTAAGTACGTTGAGTTACTATTTACTATTTTAAAAGCTTTCTTTATAATGCATCTTATTGTTGCTTTTATATTGAACTGAGTTGAGTATTTTTGAGTTCTTGAGTATCTTTGAGTGTCTTGAGTATTCTTGAGTATTCTTGAGTCGAGTGAGTTGAGGTGAGTATAGTTTCCTTTTATCAGTTCAAGCTTGCAGGTTATGTTCAATGTTTCCCTTACATGCTCGTACATTCCATGTACTGACGTCATTTGGCCTGCATCTTTCATGATGCAGATACAGGTAAATCGGGTTATCAACAGGCGCTTCGTTGATACCACTTATAGTTCGAGTTAGCTTCGGCCAGCCTCCTCGCTTCCGGAGGATTCCATTTACTTTTTAGCTTTGTTAGGATGTTGTGGGTCTTGTCCCGACTTCCATCTTTGTCATTTAGAGGCTTCATAGATAGAAAATAATATTTTAGGAGTCTTTTCATTTCTATTGTTAATGTTTTAAGACTTGAGTTGTCTTCTTTTGGCCAATGAATGTTCTAATACATTATGAGTTATTTGTTTTAAATTCATTGAGTAAAGTTTTTTTTTGAGTTCATTTATTGTTGAGTAAGTATTTCGCTAAGAGTGTAGCCAGACCAAGGGTTTGCTTGGGACCAACAATGGTTCTCGAGTGTCGGCCACCTCCAGGTTGTAGGCTCGGGGCATGACACCACAAGTATTGGAGGTAGGAGCATTGTACCCTACATTAGTAAAACAATATAGGCACAAGTATGCGTTAGTACATTACATGTACTAAGCATGAGGCAATATGCATAAACATAGGCATGATAGCATAAATGACTTAAAGCACTTAGACATGATCATATTGAGACATTTTTAAAATCTTCAAAGAAGAAATGACATGAGAATCATAAAACATGGTCAAATGGATTAACATAAAGGACTTAAGAAAACTATAAAGAAAATATAAGCATTTTTTGATATTTTAGCTTTAACCGACAATAAGATCATGAGAGCCATATCATGGAATCCGGTATATCCCTCGTACCTAAATAAGGGGAGTATAATTGCCAAGGTAGAATTCCTAAATATCATTATTTTCTAAAGTGGATCCACTAGCTAGGTCATTTAACATAATCCTACGGAGGCACGCAGTTTGGGGTTAAAGGTTGCTACTAGAGACTACCCTATTTGAGCCTCCACCTCAAAGCTCTTTCGGTGCTAAGTATAAATTCCAACGGAATAGATAAAAGTTAAATATCATCTTAACATAGGAAATGAAATGATCAATACCAATCCACAACTTTCAAGATCAAAACATACAATAACTCCTTAAACATAATTCAACATAGATGAGAAAACCTTTCACCAATGTGAATTCATTTGTGAGAAATAACTTTTACAATGATGATCATCATAGTAAGGGAGAAATATTTTCACAATAGCATTAATACATTCCTTTCAAAGCATCCCCTAATCATTTATAATCATTTCATAATAATATGCATACCTTCAAAATTCACAATTCATAGTTCATAGTTCAGAGGTTCATCATAGGATCATGGTTGAAAAGCATAATTTAGGCACGTGTAAATGTAATTTCAACTAAATACCATTGATTAACATTAAATACTGCATTATAAGACTTAATCAACCATAATAAATCATAATCTGATGAAACCCACATTTATTAAATTGAAACCCTAATTTGATCAATTGAAATTGAATTGAGAAGTTGAAATCCTTGGGGACCCCATGCAGGAAAGGACTGCATGGATGAATACACACATACCTTTATATTAAAAGACCAAGAAACATGGTGGATTGGAAATTTGAATGGAACCCTTTCTTCTTCTTCTTCTTCTTCTTCTTCTTCTTCTTCTTCTTCTTCTTCTTCTTCTTCTTCTTCTTCTTCTTCTTCTTCTTCTTCTTCTTCTTCTTCTTCTTCTTCTTCTTCTTCTTCTTCTTCTTCTTCTTCTTCTTCTTCTTCTTCTGGTTGAGAGAATTTGAGGAGGATGAATTTTGCTAAGTTTTAGGGAAATAGGAGAATAAGGTAGAAATGGATAGTTTTAGGTCCCAAAAACCATATATAGGGCTTAGGGTAGAATACAAAATGACAAGTTTTTTTATTTAAAATGATTAGGGAAAAGAAGTAGGAGAATGGGGTTGAAATGGGTAGTTTTAGGTCCTAAAAACCATATATAGGGCTTAGGGTAGAATACAAAATGACATGTTTTTTAATTTAAAATGATTAGAGAAAAAGACTTAAAAGTCTCTTAAAAATAATTGCAGAACTAGTCTAACGGTCAAACCTACAGATAGTAGAACTTTCTATGGTCCGTACTGGTAAATCGTAGACCAAGTATTGGGACCTTAAAATTTACCCAATTTTTATGGATCCCTTTTACGGTCCGTACACCCAAACCATACAACTCAACTTTGACCCTCATAATTTCAGTAAGTCTATGACTCACTTATGAGACCTATCTACGACTCGTACATAGGATGGCAGACTGTCCTAGTGAACCCTACAAAGGTTACTTGGACTTGTTTTGAAAAAAATATTTTCCCTCATCCTATGGTTGCCATCTACGACCTATAGAAGCTTCTACGATCTGTAGATGGGACCCGTAAAGCTAGACTTCAGTCTAAAAATTTATTTTCTTCATTTTCCAAATCCGTAGGTGTTACAAACATATTTTAACTTAACTTTAGCGACCCAGAAACCTAAGCGATTGATATTTTTCCTCATCTTTCTAAATCAATTTACCTATATGAGATGTCTCCATGTGTGGCGTGATAAGATAAGGACCACTAGGGGACCAATTTATCCTTCTTTCGGCAAGAACCCTAACCCTTCATTCTATTCTACACAACCTTTGTAGGACATTTATTTATGAGTTTCATAAATATTCTATAAGCTTTATTTTTTATGGGACCCTAAGGCTAGGTCAAACCTCTCTAAAAGGGATCATTTTCTTGAGAGGATTTCTTTTTCAAAGAATTTGCGATATTATTTTAGCTGTAAATTAAGAGAATCGATTATAAACCCAAAAAGAGAAGAACACTATATACCATATTATCCACCAATAAAATGTCACGCCCCAAGCCTACACCCTGGTCGGGACTGGAACTCGAGAACAATTGTTGTCCCCAAACGAACCCTTGGCCTGGCTTACTACTCAGCGGAAGACTTTACTCAACAAACATAAATTCATGAAATAAACTTAGAATGTTATAAAGGGAACATTCAACTGGCCAAAGAGGCAACTCAAGTTTTATAACATAACAACTTAACAAGACTATTGAACTAATAATGTCTAACTATCTATGAAGCCTCTAAATACTAAGAGGGAGGTCGGGACAAGACCCCCGATCATCCTTACAAAACTGAAATGACAAAACAATAATAAAATGGATCCTCCAAAAGCAAGGAGGCTCACCAATAACTCTGAAGCTCAAATGGATCAACGAAGCGCTGGATGTTGATCCTGGTTACCTACATCTACATCATAAAAGATGCAGGCCAAATGGCGTCAGTACACGGAATGTACGAGCATGTGAGGGGAATTCTAAACAAGACATAATCTTGGAAAGGGAACTGAAGGAACTTACCTAGTCTCAATTCAACTCAACTCATTTCAATATAAAGCCATAATATAAATGCAATATAAAGAAAAGCTTTAAAACATGTAGATAGCAACTCAGTGTATTGAAAAATACAACAATAAACTTGGTTGTATATGAACATACAAGTAAACTTTGTGTATATAAGAATACAAAATATACTCTATGAGAGTTTCTCTAACCGACAACCATCACTATGAGTTATATGATGATACATCATCTTTCCTCACACTGCCAGGGCCATCATATACCTGTCGGGGGGTGTAGAACCTACTACTAAGTGGATCCACTAGTCTGTGCTAAAAGCATTAAGGAATCATCTAAAAAGTATGATCATTTTCTACCCATGTTGGCTACACGGTTTATGGAGACTTTGAATTATTTGAACTCACACTCGTCCCCACATCGGTGCTCAATACTAATCCCAAAATGTAACTAGCTCATATGTTTAAAAACATAACAATTTATGTGGTTTGAGAATATTACTCAAAAACAAGCTCAAAAGCTCTCTTGGAAATCAGTGTTTCCTCTCTTGTTTAAATGTGAAAACATTTACTCTTTTGGGAATACTTAGTTCCCATATAATCTTTTGAAGAAAATTAACTTCACTTTTACTCTTACTCAACTCAATGCTCAAGTCTTAAAACAAGTTTAAAACATTTGTAAAAGACTATTGAAAAAGACTCTAAGAACTCTCTAGACTAGGCCTTTAACTTTCCTTGAATTTGAATTTATGGATTCAAGGTTATGATTCATGTTTATGGATGATATCATGATGTTTAGACGTACCTTAGATTGTAGAAATAAACTAGGAAACATAGGTACGATTCAAGGGAACTCAAACGGAAAGAAGTGGGAAAGGGTAGAGGACCTGGCGACCCTGGCGTACTGAGTGGCACAGGGCGCCAGAGCCTGAACTACAAAAGTAAAATCATGGCGTACTGAGTGGCACAGCGCCCCAGAGGCAAAACTACAAAAGGAAAGTCATGGCGTACTTAGTGGCGCGGCACCCCACCCCTTTTCCTAGAAAACTTGATGAATTTTCTTACTTGTTTTCTAACCCCTAATTCACCTAGAATCAAATGGTTTCTTCCCCAATCACTAAGATTCGAATACCCAACATTAATGTACAAGAATCTACTCAAACACAATCTAACAACTCATATGATTATCTCAAGAACACATCAAAACCTCAACAATTAAGATTTTGAAGGAAACTTCAACAAAACTCATCAAGAACTCAAATCCTTTACTTTCAAGAACGAAATTACGATGAATTAATCATGATTGGTGCATAGGTTAATGAACCCAACACTATGTGAATTCACATACCTTTAGGGATCAAACCCTTGGTGATATCCGCAACGAAATCCTCAAGAATTTGACGAAATCTTAACCTTTCTCCTCTTCTCTTCTTGAACTCTTTTCTAAAAACCATGCCATAGAGTGAATTGTAATTGTGTAAACTGAACCAATTCAGTTTAGACCCCTAATTAATTACTAAAAATGAAATAAATCTGATAGGTAAAGGAAAAGACCAAAATAACCCTCTTAAATTTGGGTAACTTTCCTTAACTAGACATCCCGTCTTCAAACGGGCATATCTCCATCATACAAGCTCGAAAATTAGCAAACTCGATGGAGTTGGAAAAAGGATTCCAAGACCTTTGATTTTATATCTTATAGGCAACCTAACTCATTATTTAATGAAAGTTATGGTCTTTCGAAGTTGACCTAAAACTCATACTTAGCATAACTTTCCAAAATTTCCAACTTTATTCTTTCCAAAAAATATAGTTCATCCTATTTCTAGTTCTTTCAAATACGGAGGTGTTACAATATATCCCCCTTGGGAACATTCATCCTCGAATGAGATTACTCTAAGTAGACTAAGGGTGTAACATCTAACATTCAGCTCACACCCAACAAGTAAATCTAACACATTCAGTATACAATTAAAGAGTACTAAGAAGAGGATTAGTACCTTAATTTGGAATTTCTCCAGACTCAAAGAGATGTGGGTACCTGTTCTTCATGTCCTCCTCAGCTTCATAAGTAGCTTCCTCAACAAACTGATTTCTCCATAAGACCTTGATTGATGCTACCTCCTTGGTTCTCAACTTGCGGACCCGACGGTCTAAAATCTGAACATGAATCTCCTCATAAGATAATCTATCCTTAATACCAATATCTTCGGTCGGTATAATCAGTAAAGGGTCGCCCATACTCTTCTTCAACATAGAAATGTGAAATATCAGATGAATTGCTGCTAACTCTTGCGTTAACTCCAACTTATAAGCTACATTACCAATCCTTTTGGATATTCTGTAAGGACCAATATACCGGGGAATAAGCTTTCCCTTCTTACCAAATATGTAATGACACCCTTCATGGGTGAAACCTTGAGGTATACCCAATCATCTACTTCAAACTCTAAGTCTCTTCTCCTAACATCTATATACAATTTCTGACGACTCTGCACTGTTTTTAACCTTTCTTGAATAACTCTCACTTTCTCCATAGCTTGATGAACTAAGTCTAGTCCTATCAACCGAGCTTCACCAATCTCAAGCCACTCAATAGGAGATCTGCATCTTCTCCCATAAAGAGCTTCATAAGGAGCCATTTAGATTCTAGAGTGATAACTATTGTTGTAAGCAAACTCTACGAGAGGTAAGTGATCATCCCAATTACCTTTGAAATCAATCACACAATCCCTCAACATATCTTCTAAAGTCTTAATGGTGTGCTGTGCTTGACCATTAGTCTGAGGATGAAAAGCAGTACTCAAGTTCACCTTTGAACCCAAACCTTTCTGAAAAGACTTCCAGAATTCTGCAGTAAATTATGCACCGTTATCTGAAATAATATATATTGGAACTCCATGAAGTGTGACTACCTCTTGAATATATAACTTAGCATAATCTTCTGCTGAATGAGTAGTCTTTATCGGCAAAAAGTGGGCTCATTTAGTCATTCGATCTACAATCACCCAAATAGAATCATGTTGTCTGCGAGACCGCGACAAGTCAGTAATAAAATCGATATTGATCATCTCCCACTTCCATTCTGGAAGGTCTATATTCTGAGCCATACCATTGGGCCTTTGGTGCTCTACATTGACTTGTTGACAATTCGAGCAGTTAGCAATGAACTCTATGATACCTTTCGTCATACTACTCCACCAATAGACTTCTCTGAAGTCACAATACATTTTTGTGGAACCCAGATGGATAGAATATCTGGAGCTATGATCTTCCTCCATGATCCTCTCTTGGAGTTCATCCACCCTTGGTACGCACAATCTACCTTGATATCTCAATACACCATCTCCCCATTGTTCAAAAGTCATCACTTTTTGCTTATGACCATTTTCTTGTAATTCAAGCAAAATAGGATCTTGGTCTTGCTTTTCTTTCACTTCTGACACTAATGATGATTCAGCCCCATTCATCACCACCACTCCACCTTCATTGGAATCCATTAATCGAACTCGTAATCATGCAAGTCTATGCACATCTTTTGTTAATTTTTTCTTGTCCTCCTCAACATGAGAAGTACTACACATAGACAACCTGCTCAAGGCATCAGCAACAACATTAGTCTTACCTGGGTGATAGAGAACACTCATGCAATAATCCTTGAGTAACTCCAACCACCTTCTCTGTCTGAGATTAAGCTCTTTCTAACTACACACATACTGAAGACTCTTGTGATTGGTGAACACATCCACATGAACACCATAAAGATAGTGACGCCAGATCTTGAAAGAAAACACTACAACGGCCAACTCTAGATCATGGGTTGGGTGATTATTCTCGTGAACCTTAAGTTGTCTGGAGGCATAAGCTATAACTTTACCATTCTGCATTAATACACAACCCAGTCCAACTCTAGACGCATCACAAGCTTCAGGCCATTGAAACTTAATTATTTTCTGAGCAAACTTAGTCAGAGGGGATAAAATAGATGAGAACCCCTCGAGAAACCTTCTATAATATCCAGTCAACCCCAAGAAACTCCTAATATCAGTTGGTGATGTGGGTCTAGGCCAGTTCTGCACTGCCTCTATTTTCTATGTATCAACTTGAATTTCATCACCGGACACAATGTGATCTAAGAATGCCACATACTCAATCCAAAACTCACACTTAGAGAATTTAGCATACAACTCTCTATCATTTAGAGTTTGGAGAACTACTCTGAGATGACTAGTATTCTCTTCCTCATTCCTCGAATAGATTAGGATGTCATCAATGAATACGATAACAAACATATCTAAATAAGGCTTGAATACTCTATTCATAAGGCCCATGAACGCTACAGGAGCATTAGTTAAACCAAACAACATGACTAGAAACTCATAATGACCATAACGGGTCCTGAATGCTGTCTTCAGGATATCACTTTCTCTTACTCTCAACTGATGATAGCCTGATCTAAGGTCTACCTTAGAAAAACAAGTGGCACCCTGAAATTGATCAAAAAGATCATCAATTCTTGGAAGAGGATACTTATTCTCGATAGTAACCTTGTTCAACTGATCGTAATCTATGCACATTCTAAGAGAACCATTTTTCTTTCTCACGAATAAGACCGGAGCGCCCCAAGATGAGACACTTGGTCGAATAAAACCCTTCTCAAGGAGATCTTTCAACTGCTCTTTTAACTCAACTCTGTTGGTGTCATCCTATATGGAGGAATAGAGATAAGACTAGTATCGGGAAGAATATCTATACCGAAATCTATTTCTCTCACAAGAGGGACTCCGGGAAGATCATCTGGAAAGACTTCTGGAAACTCTATTACTACTAGAACTGATTGAATAAGAGGTATCTCAACACTAGAGTCATTAACTCGGAGTAAGTGATAGACACACCCCTTGGAAACTAAGTTTTTTGTAACATCCTGGAATCTAGTAGGCTAAGCTAGGGCTAAGTGTGCCGGGGTAACAAGCCATGGAAGAGGGCAAGGGCATATAATACCTTGGAAATTGTCTAAGGAAATCATTTCCTTCCTAAGGCAACTCGGCGAGGGGTAGTGTGGTCGCCCAAGTCACTTGGCGATCCGCCAAGTGCAACCCCATTGCCTAGTAGACTGCCTAGGAAGCCCAAGATGCTGGAAAATTGGGCGAGCCAAGTCGGGGCTCGCCATTCAGGTTGGCGCATCGCCAAGGGGATCCCTCATCACTAAAGTGGCCTGCTCCAAGAGGGTGATCTACCGGAATTTTTGACGAGCCAAGGGTCCACTTGGCGAGTCGCCCACTGCCCTTGGTGAACTTCAACATGAAATTCTGCAGAGTTTTTAAGTTAGGGTCTTAAAAGTCTTTTCATAGTTTTCTTAATGCAATACTACGTCGTTTTGCTCTTAACCTAGAAAAGTATATAAGCATTCTATTCATCAATTTTCCCCAACTTAAGTCACTCTCTCAAGAACCAAAAGAAGAACCCAAAACTATTCCCAAAACCTCATCTTCTCCAAATATTCTCTCACTAGAACTTCAAGGAAAAAGAAGAAGGAAGTTGGAGCTAGGGTTCAAGGAGCAAGGTTTTTTACTCAAATTCATAGGGCTTCGTTGCTAAGGTATGCTAGCTCTTCATCCATGGATAGAATTCATCCATGGAGTCCCTTCAAAATCCTTGTTTCAAAGATAGAAATCCCTAAAACTAGGGTTTGATTCCAAAGTCATGGGTTCCTCTCAAAATCGATTTTAATGATTGAATTATGTTATATTATGTATGAATTCATGATTACTTATGGTTTGTTATGTTGTAATCCCCAAAAACCCATGAAATCCCTATATTTCCCAATTACGATCTTGTGATATCGGTTTGTTGATGAAAGAAAAATGTTAGGGGATTATGCAAGTAGTGATTGGGTTACTTGAATTATGTTGATATCCATGTCTAATGTAGCGAATTCTAGATGTGTTGATTTTATACGAGCCTTGATACTTGAAAGGGTAAATTATGATATTATGTATGTTTATGAAGTCTTTGTATATGTTTTAAGAACACTTTAAGAGTGAAGTTTCTAAGATTATGATGTAGTTGTTGTGTTGTTGAAAGGGTATTCTCATATACACACTTATGCATGAATATGATAAGATGTGAAAGGTTTTCTCACAATATGATGATTCCAAGGTTGAAAGGCTTTCTCACATATTGAATCTATATGTACACATGGACGGTGAAAGGTTATTCTCATGCATGATCTAATGAGCTATCTTAATGAATCAAGTTATGACTTAATATGTATTATGTGTGAATTAATGCTTAGCACCGAGTGGATATTAAATATGAGATGGAAGCTTTTACACTAGTTGAGTTCGGCTTCCCAATAGGGCCTTTTACACTAGTTGAGTTTGGGTTCCCAAAGTATGTCTCATGAGATAGAGACCTTTTACCTTAGTTGAGTCCAGATTTCTAGTAGAAATATCCTTATACCATAAACTACGTCCCCCCGTAGGTTATTTAGCTAGTGGATCCACCTAAGCTAAGAGTATGGTTCTAGCTTTGGCAAGTAGAGCAACCCTTTTCAGTGTGGGAGTCACCGGATTCCATGTCTAGCTCACATGGTCTCATGTCGGTTAAGGCTTATTCCCACAACAACAATACGAACAAGAATATGAATTATGAACTATAGTTACTCAAGAAGTTTTACTTAGCATGGGTGAGATTTATGAGGTCTTATTCATGCATTGCACAAGTATGCTTTAAGAGTATTTATGAAGTGTTCTATTATGATATGATGATCAATGTATGGACTATTCTTATGACTTATGCTTTTCCACTATCTTCATAATATGATTTTTAACATAGCGAATTGCATGCATTCAAATGAAATGTCCCTTTTAGCATGTTTTCAATGTTTTTATGCATGGCTATCATACTTGGTGCATTTTGTACTTACACCTACTTTTCCTACATTTTCCCCCAAGTGTAGGGTCCGATTCTCAAGGTGATCAGGCTAAAGCTTGGAATTGCTTATTTCGCCTAGCTTGTTAGTGAGTCCTCATGGTTTGAGGACAAATGTTATCTCAATGTAGTTCATTCCTTGTATTTCCTTTTCGGACTATGTTGTATGAGTTGTGTCCCTTTCTCATTTTGAATATTGTAATAGATGGCTATGTTGAGACTTAGAGTCTAGACATCTGCTTTTATTTTATGAAAATTTTAGACTTGAAATGTGTTTTTACTCTTATTATTCTTTTGCTTATGTTATGATATGCTATGAGGCTTTTCAGAGTCTTGTACGCCGTGTCACATCTAGGGGTACCCCTGGGTCGTGAAACTTTATTGCCTTAAGGTACGAAATAAAACGACCCTTAGGCACTGCTGAACTACTCATCCACTCTATAACTAGTTCATTAGGAAACTGAAACTTAACAACTAGAGTTCTACAATCGACTAAGGCATAACAAGCATGAAGTCAGTCCATACCTAGAATGACATCAAAATCTACCATGTCAAACTCAACTAACTTAGCCATGGTGTTCTTGTGATTGACGGAAATGGTACAATCACGATAGACTCTCTCAGCTAGAATAGACTCACCAACAGGTGTAGAAACACTGAATGGCTCAAGAAGTTGCTCAGGAAGAATATCAAAATTCATGGCAATATAAGGAGTCACAAAAGATAGACTCCCTCATGTATCTAGCAAAGCATAAACATCAAAATTAAAGACTTTAATCATACCAGTGACAACATCTGGTGAATTATCTTGCTTTTGGCAACTAGTAATAGCGTACAGATGGTTTTCTCATCCACCTGCCCCTGAAGTAGCTCCTCTAGATGCAGCTCTGTCTGGTGGAGCAACTGAAGAAAATTGTGCTTTATTTCCCCATTACCATTACCTTGCCTATTCTTAGGTCATTCTTTCATAAAGTGATCGTTATGACCACACTTGAAGCAACCAGTGGAGCCATCACGACACACCCCTGAGTGGCTCCTACCACACTTAGCACATGCAGAGTCCCATTACCTCATTGTGCCACACTACCTTGAGACTGCGCAGGTCTAGCTCTGAAATTTTGTGAATTTTGATTATTGAACTCACGTTTGTTCCTTGGTGCATGTGCACTAGCAGATCATGGAGCAAGTCACTTTTGCTTATGTTGGAAATATGACCGATTGGCATTACTCTTCTACTGTCCGGACTCGTTCCCTATCTTAGCTTTCTTGTTTCTAAACTCTTCTATAGCCCTCAGCTTATCTTCTTCACCTGTTGCACGTGGATCATAAGTCTTGCTATGTCTATGTCCCCTATTAGCATAGCTGCCTTGCCCTCCTTACTTAACAAACGAGACAACCCAACAATAAACAGACTTATCCTGCTCCTCATGTCAGCAACCATCTCCAGAGCATAACGGGAAAGTTGGGTGAACTTAAGGTTCTACTCAGGCATACTCATAGATTCCTGCATAAGAGTGAGCAATTCTCTTACCTTTGCCTCTCTTAGCTCACGGGAAAAAAATGCCCCATGAAGGCACTCTCGAACACAGCCCAACCCAAATTCTTGCACCCTCATCACTACCCTTCTTCCATTGTTCAAACCAAATCCTAACAACACCCTTCAGTTGGTATGCAGCTAGTTCCACTCGCTCAGCATTAGCAACATGCATAACCACAAACATTTTTTGCAGTTCCTCTACAAAGTTTTTCGGATCCTCATTGAAACTTGAACCAGTAAAGCTTGGAGGATTCATCCTTAAGAACTCACAGATCGTAGAAGTATCAACCACTTCCTGTCGATTCTCTGTCTGTCCAACTTGATTGGTCACATCTTGACTCAATATTGCTCCCAAATATACTCGCAAGTGTACGTGGTCGCTCAAGTAATATAGATTTTTAAAGAAACGAGTTATCATTCCCAAGGGACTTATTATTAATTTATATTTAACACTTAACTCTACAAATAAAATAAAAGTAACCTTTTTAAAGAGATAGTGATGGTTGTTGACAACTATTTCTAATTATGCAGTAAATTAAAAGTAACTAACTATGAACGACTTTAAGACAGTGTTTTAAGCAAGTAAAATAAAATTACAGGGCTGCACCATGCAATGAATCTCATGTATCATATTCTCGGCTTAGAACTAATTTTAATTGTCAAGTTACTGGTTTACAGGGTTGATTGTATGAGTCGGGTCTCTCGACCTCTAGTCGCCTACTCCAGTTAATTGTCTAACTACATCGTTGAGTGGGGATAAACAGGCCTAACTGGCGAGCATTTATATTTCATCTTGTTTTGTAACCAAGCAAATTGTTCGTTCAGGCAACACTCCTAAACACAAATCACCTCAACTTAATGGATTGATCGAGCTCTCTATATTCTCTGGCCTATCTAATCCCTCCTCTCTCGATTTTAAGATTAGACAATATATTTAACTCTAGATGGCCAGTCAAGAAATACTAAAACAAGAATATAGAAGTAACTTATAATGACAACCAAGAATTAATTCAAGAACCTTAAATAATCAACAATCGATCCATAGCTATAGCCCCAGAACTAGGCGTTTAGCCACTCATACTATTAGAAAACCACAAAATACAATTGTTCATGCAATTTCCGAAAAATAGAAGAGATAGAAGATCAAAACCTATTACAAATGGTGAAACTTGCTCTTGCACACCAAAATAATATCGAACTCCCTACAAATTAGCCCTAGGGGTCTATTTATAGATGTTAGGAAAATTAGAACCAAATTCTACTTCAACTAGGAGTCCTGTTTATACTTGTTTTAGCTGAAAAGTTGGAATTTCCATGAGGTGTTGTGCCTCTCATCGCGCCTGGACTTTAACTCTGAAATTTTGACCTTGGCGCGTCGCGCCTGGCAGAGCGCCAAGCAAGTGTGTCTGAAGTTGAGGCCTTGGCGCGTCGCGCCTCTCAGAGCGCCTAGGAGTGCCTTCTGAATTCTGTCCCTTGGCGCCTCGCACCTTGCAGTACGCCACTGAAGCCTCTCTGAAGTTCCACCAGTGGCGCACCGTGCCATCCAGTGCGTCAACCACTGTGGTTTTTGCCATAGCCATTTTCTTCTTTTCTTTGCTTTTTCTTCTCCAAATCAACTCCAACTTCTTTAAAAGGTTCCTGAAACAACTAATCACGTGTTTTAGTGCACAGTCATTGCAAGTTACATGAAAATCAAGCTAATAAATAAAGATCATTCTTTAATTCAATCAAAACATGGGCAATTATCGACAACTTAAGCATATAAATACGCCTAAGATCAGCACCCCACAATTAATCCTTTGTTTGTCCTCAAACAATCTTTAGACTATCAACTCTCTTTCATATTCCTTGGACTTATCAACCCACCTTAAAATCAACCAAACATATTTAATAATGATATTGTAGTTCACAATGGATGCAACAGTTCAACATTTATACATCAAGTTACAACACATGCTCAAAGAATGACTCTTTTACTATTTTTCCGGGCAAACAAAAACTTATACAAACACACCAATTAGACAATCCAAACATATGCCATGAATGCCCTCACTTAATTATGTTTAGTATAGCCTTTCACTCAAGCAATCATATTAACAACAAGGCCTATTTTTCAAACAATAAACTCACTCTCACAAATGAAGTTCTTACTTCTCTCAACATGCCATAAGCTTTCCCATACTGTATTTTCATTTTCACAGTGTATTTCTCAAGGAATCAAGAGGACTTCTATTTGGTTGTAATGTCGGCTTAAGGTAAGGGAGGGAATATTTAGGAATCATTTTAGTGACTACACCTCCCTAATGCACATGTTATTGTTTTGCCAACAAACGTCCTCCTCAGCTTTTCTTTCTTCTTAGTTCACACTTTATGAATATTTTCCCCTTTGTTGCTCCATCTTTGCCCATTATTTCTTTATTTTATTTTTCTCCCTTTTATATATATATATATGATTTTGCAATAACCACCCTCGATTGAGGTGCACAATATCCTTGGTAGGAACAAGGCCAATGTTTCGATCATACTCGGAACTAGACACCCCCAATAAAATTGAGGTGCACATTGTCCACTAAGGACCAGGGCCACATCAGATTTTTCTTTTAAAGAAAGGAAAACTTTTATTCTCCGCACCAACTAGCTTTTCCACCCTTTCATACATCAACCAACATTTTCAATCCTTCTTCTTAACATAGTGCATGAAGGATTTCAATGGGATCAAAAGACTTTGGTATCAAGCAAAAGGGTTTCGGCTTATTCATGTGGCTCAACAAACAAACAAGGCTAAAGGCTCAATGGGGCTTCACTAGGGATGATTTCACTGGTAGGCATACAAGTAGAGTCAAGAATTGGCTTTTTCAAAGAAACGTCTCAATCAAATTCCCTAAGTCATACAAGCTACTAATTCAACACACACAAGGCAAGTTCCAGTTATCAATTGAAGCAAAAACCAAACAACACTCACCACACATGGCATCATCACACATATAAGGACATATCAACTAGAATGCTCATACAACTTGCATTACGGTATTACTACACAATTAATCCCATTTATTTTTATTTAGAGTCACAACTAAGAACACATGATTGTTTCAAGGTTAACATTCTTTTGCATTTTTCCAATTATGACTACCCATGACGTCTAGCTAACTTTTTCTGACATAGTTTCAAAAGACCAAGGTTGGTTTCTCAATCCTACTCCTCTATGTGACTAATTTTCCCTTAAGACAGTCGTCATCCATCCATCACCGGGAACTGTCACTCCGACGACGATTCTAAGACTCAATAAAGCAGTAAAACTAGTCCTAGTCGGTTCAAAGGGACTATCCTCTACCGAAAACAAAAGATGAGGAACCCACAATAAAAAAATTAAAAATTTAGGCATAAAACTAAAAACTAAACTTAGAACTAAAACTAGACTCGATAAAGCATTAAACAAATATATACAAAAGAGACATATTACTCACCCCACACTTAAAAATAAGCACTGAGGAGCACTGTCCTCAGTGCACAAATAAAACAAAGCATAGAGATAGGAATACTCCCTCAGGCCTCTAGGCCTCGGCATCATCACGACCCTTATCAAAAACCATCAATGCATTTGCCTCATCATCCACAGCATTTGCATCATCATCATCCTCCATCTCTTCATCAGCCGTGGCCTCATTATCATCTAGAGGCTCCAAAACTGTGGGACTAGTCCGGCATAGAAAAGTTGCACTCTCGGTCAACGGGTAGCGATCCGCCAAGGTATCCATCTCCTCATCGGTGACCAGGCGTCCTCCTATATGCAGTTGTAATTCTGCCATACCGAACATCATTGCCATGACACTATCATCTCGGGCTTGTCGCTCTTGGGCTGATAAGACAGGTCCATGGGATGTGTCTAGTGCCTTTGTCCGAGTCACATCTACTATTTTACCTGTCAAGTTGGGGTGGGAAGCAACAGTCAGGTCCACCATTTCTTCCTCTAATCCCTCAGCCCTCAAAAAATGGGTTATCAGCCCCCCGTAGCAAAACTTCCAACTCAGATTGTTTCGAAACTTCATCATGTTTTGTCTCAGAATTTCCCCAACATTAATAGGCATCCCCTTCATCAACATATATACCAGAACCACCCTATCCCGTGTCATATCTGAAAGATGTTTAGCCGGCAACAACACACTCCAGATAATTTTTAACCACACACACACACAACCTGGTTAAAATTAGCAAAATAGAGGGTAGAATGCCTCCCAGTATCCTTGCTCATATCCCACCTAGAAGTTGAGTCAACCCCACACAATGTATGACATATATCTCTATAAAGAGGTGTATGTGCACACTAAACTGCACATCCCTACCCCGTATTGGTACAATTTTATACTTAGTTTCAGTGAGCCAGTTGACATAGAATTCTCCAACCAATGACAAGTTACAATCCCTCGGATTTTCAAATATAAACCTCAGTCCCAAAACAATCAGAGTATAATACGGGGAATAGTGATTGTAAACGTACCTCATTCACATATTTATCTCCCATGTACTTAGGCTCTTTCTGGCATTCAAACCACTCCCATCCATATCTTTGAATATAAGTTATGGGCTAGGCGCGGCGCGCCAGCCAGTGCGCATGGCTCCAGATTCTTTTTAATTTTATTTTTCATTTTTCACTATTACTAACTAAGTTAAAAATAATGAAAAATCCTATCTAGCCAAAACTAATAAATAAAAATACTTCCTAGATTCTAAGAATTGAAACTATGCTAAAACAAAAAAAATCAAAATTCAAAAATGAACTACCTATCTATTACATATTGTTCACGAGTTTCCTCCCGTGTAGCGCTTGATTTAACGTCACGGCACGACTCAGCTTGAATCATTCATCATTAAGCTCAAGAGCTTCCCGATCACGATCTGAATCTTCTCCAAAGTAGTGTTTCACTCTTTGCCCGTTTACTAAGAACGTAGGGCCAGTTTCACCTTTAAGTTCAACAACCCCATGTTGTGTCAATCTCACCACTTCGAAAGGACCACTCCATTTAGACCTCAGTTTTCTGATGAATAACCTCAATCTAGAGTTAAAGAGTAGTACCTTTTCTCCCAGAGTGAAAGTACGACGAACTATGTGTTTGTCATGCCACCTTTTTGTGTTTTCTTTATAGAGCTTGGCATTCTCATACGCATGGAGCCTGAAATCCTCAAGTTCATGTAATTGATTCACTCTCTTCCTACCGGCTAGCTCGAGATCCAAACTTAATCTCTTAATCGCCCAATAAGCTTGGTGTTCTGATTCCGCCGGAAGATGACATGATTTACCAAACACTATGTGATAGGGAGAAGTCCCTATGGGTGTCTTATACGCAGTCATATATGCCCACAACGCATCATCTAACTTCTCAGACCAATCCTTCCTCTACGCACTCACTGTTTTCTATAAAATTTGTTTCACCTCTCTATTCGAAACTTCCACTTGGCCACTAGTTTGAGGATGGTAAGTTGTAGCAACCTTATGACGAATACCACACTTAGCAAGAAGATTTTTAACTAGATGGTTAATGAAATGCTTACCTCCATCACTTATGATTACCCTTGGAGTGCCAAAGCGAGTGAAAATATGCTTCTTGATGAACTTGATCACAACCCTTGAATCATTCGAAGGAAGAGCAACCGCCTCGACCCATTTACTTACATAATCAACAGTCACAAGAATGTATTGGTTTCCACTAGATGGCGGGAAGGAACCCATAAAGTCAATGCCCCACACATAAAATTCCACCTCCAAAATATCTTCTTGAAATAGTACCCAACCTTTGGCATTTATCACAACCCTTCACAAAAGCAATAGAATCTTTAAATAACGAGTGCCAAAAGAAAATAGATTGTAGTACCTTATGCCCTCCATAAGGGCTAGTATGACAATCTTCGAGCACTTTTTTAACCTCATACTCAGGAATGCATCTTCTCACTACCCGATCCACACCTTGCTTGAATAAGAACGGTTCATCCCAGATATAGAACTTGGCATCATGATTGAGCTTTTTCTTTTGTTGGGTGGTTGCACCTGGAGGGTAGTCTCCACTTACTATCAAATTCACAATGTCAGCATACCAAGGTACTTGAGAGATATCTAGTGCCATCAACTGTTCATTCGAAAACTCTTCCTGGATTTGTTCACCTTCATTCACATGGGAAAAATCCTCCAACCTAGACAAATGATCAGCTATTTGATTCTCAGTACATTTCCTATCCTTAATCTCAAGGTCAAATTCTTGGAGAAACAATGTCCACCGAATCAGCCTTTGTTTAGCATCCTTCTTGTTGAATAGGTACATAATAGCTGCATGGTCAGTAAAAACAATAGTCTTAGTACCTACCAAATACGATCTGAACTTGTCGAAGGCAAACACTAGAGCTAGCATCTCCTTCTCAGTCACTGTGTAATTAGCTTGTACAGAATCGAGGATCTTGCTTGCATAATAGATCAAGTGGAACACCTTATATTTTCTTTGTCCCAACACTGCACCCACTACTACGTCGCTTGCATCACACATGAGTTCAAATGGTAATTCCCAATTAGGAGCAATTAAGATGGGAGCCTCAACTAAGTTCCTCTTCAACATCTCAAAAGCTTTCAAGCACATCTCATCAAAGTCAAATTTCACCTCCTTCTCCAAAAGACTGCACATAGGTCTAGCTATCTTGGAGAAATCCTTGATCAATGTCCGGTAAAAACCTGCATGACCAAGGAAACTTTGCACCCATTTTTTTTACAGAAATGGGAGGGGGGGATTTTTCAATAACTTCTACCTTGGCTTTATCAACCTCTTAACCCGACTTAGACTCGCTATGTCCCGACACTATCCCTTCTCTAACCAAAAAATGACACGTTTCCCAGTTTAGCACTAAGTTAGTGTCCTCACACCTAGAAAGTACCTTCTCAAGATTCCGGAGACATACCTCAAAAGACTTTCCGAAGAGAGAGAAATCATCCATGAACACCTCTACAAAGTCTTCCACCATATCATGAAGAATGGCCATCATACACCTTTGAAAAGTCATCGGTGCATTGCAAAGTCTGAATGTCATACGTTTGAAAGCATAGGTACCATAAGGACAAGTGAACGTGGTCTTTTCCTGATCCTCGGGTGCAATTAAGATCTGGTTGTAACCGGAAAACCTATCTAAGAAATAATAGTACTCCTACCCTGCTAGTCGGTCAAGCATTTGATCAATGAAGGGAACCGGGTAGT
The DNA here is from genome assembly GCF_000226075.1 of Solanum tuberosum. Classification (NCBI taxonomy): domain Eukaryota; kingdom Viridiplantae; phylum Streptophyta; class Magnoliopsida; order Solanales; family Solanaceae; genus Solanum; species Solanum tuberosum. The sequence goes on from NW_006239067.1 coordinate 505,309, forward strand.
GATCTTTTCGGGTGGCATCATTTAGTTTTCGGTAATCCATACAAATTTTCCATCTGGTCACTGTTCTAGTAGGAATCAACTCATTTTTTTCGTTCCTTAACACTATCATACCTCCCTTCTTGGGAACACACTGCACAAGACTTACCCACTTACTATCATAGATCAGGTACACAATTCCAGTATCTAGCCATTTTATTACTTCCTTCCTCACCACTTCTTTCATCAAAGGATTTAGCCTACGTTGATGTTGTGCACTTGGTTTGTGATCATCTTCCATGTAGATTATGTGCATACATAACGCCGGACTAATCCCATGAATATCAGCCATCTGCCATCCAATACCTTTCTTTCTCCGCTTGAGAACCCTCAATGCCACATCAACCTGTATTTCAGACAACTGTGCAGAAAGTATAAAAGGCTAAGTTTTGTTAGTACCCAAATACGCATACCTTAGGTGAGCAAGCAGAGGTTTTAGTTCGAGTTTGGGAGCTTCTTCTATTGATGGTTTTGGTGGAGGCCCTAACTAATGATCTAATGGCTCCACTCTACACTTGTGAATCTCCACCAGTGCAAGATTCAAACATGTCTCTATCTCTTGAGCCTTAGTATCTCCATCCACCTCATGGAAAACTAACACTCTTTCTAAGGGATCTTCGGGAACAGCTAATTGCGATTCTACTATGTGATCTACAACCATAATAGCAGACAACTCTTCATAGATAGAAGGAAATTTTATAGCGCAGTAGACATTAAACACTTGAACATTATCATGTGCCCTCATAGTTAATTGTCCGGCTACTACATCAATCAATGCCCTCCCCGTGGCCAAGAACGGACGTCCTAAAATGAATGGAACTTCAGAATCGTGTTAAAAATCTAACACCACAAAATCCACCGAGAAAATCAAGGAACCTACTTGAACTAACACATCATCTGGCCTAGTAGTGGATCTATCAGCGAGTTGGAGAATGACAGTGGTTCGTTTTGGACTACCCAACCCAAGCTTTCTATACAACGACAAGAGCATCAGATTTATACTTGCCCCTAAATCACACAACCCTCGGGCACGAACATTTTGCCCAATTGTAATCTACACAGTAAAACTACCCGGATCTTTTAACTTTTAGGGTAGTCTATTTTGAATTCTAGAGCTGCACTCCTCAGTAAGTGCTACAGTTTCATACTCCGTGAGCCTCCTCTTATTAACCACTATCTCCTTTACGTATTTAGCATACTTTGGGATACCCTGCAAAATGTCAACCAAAGGCAGGTTAATGTGAACCTGTTTAAGGAGAGAGAGAAACTTACCGAAGCATTCCTATTCATTATGCTTTCTGAGCCTTTGTAAAAACTGAGGGGGTAGTTTCTTTTGAGGAACGGGCGTCTCAACATTGGAGTTCTTTACTACCTCTTCCACTTTCTTTTTTTTAATACCTGCCTCAATATCTCTTTTCTTTGGAGCTAGTTCCTCTAGTTGTAACCCATTTCTAGTACTTGCCGCATTTGGTTGCTTTGGGTTGGGTTCAGTATCACCGGGCAGCCCACCTTGGGGACGCAAGTTCAGAGAATTAGCTACTTGCGCAACTTGTTTCTCTAAACTCATTTGGGACATTTGGATGTTTCTAATGTTCTCATACTACTTATCTATCCTAGCATTTATTTTTGTCCCTATTTCATCCATGAGCTTTTGGAGTAGCTCCTTATTAGTCATCCCCCATTTTGGTGCACTAGGATTTGCGCCTTGGTTAGGGTTTTGTTATTGCTGCCCAGCCCCTTGTGAACAATATTGGTTAGCCCATTGCGCTTGATTTTGGTTTTGGTTCCCACCCCATGAGAAGTTAGGATGGTTCCTCCAACTAGAGTTGTAAGTATTACCATAGTTTTGCTGACCTCCACCTCTTTGCGCATTACCCACATAGTTTACGGAATCCAGGTTTGCCTCACATAGTTCAGTTTTGTGAGCTCCACTACCACATACCTCACACCAATTTGTTGCCTGTTGTACAATGTTTACTGGTGCATGGTTTAGGTTCATTTGTTTGAAATGCATAGCTATATTATGTTGCATTGCATCCAATTTGGCGTTATGGCGGTAGCTTGATCTATATCTAAGATTCCTGCGGCCCTTTGGGTTGTGGTTCTAGGAATTTCCCCCTCATACCCTGGGTTGCCTTCTGAGAGTCTATCGAGTAAGTCGAATAACTCTTCATAGGTTTTTGCTAGGGCTTGACCACCCGCTGCACTATTAAGAAGTACAAGTGCATTATAATCTAAACCCTCAAAGAACGTGTGAGCAAGTACCTCATTAGTTTGCATGTGGTGTGGGCAAGCATTCAACATTTGTTTAAAATGAGCCCATGTTTGGTACATATCCTCCCCATGGTTTTTCTTAAATATTAAGATCTCACTCTTCAACTTTGTGGTTTTCTTGGATGGAAAGAATCGACTCAAGAACTTCTTTGCTAGATAATCCCATGTAGTGAGGGAGTTTGGTGGCACTTGGTTTAACCACTGCCTGGCGGTTCCTAACAACGAATATGGGAACAACGTCAGCCTCACATAGTTCGATGAGACTCCATTTGGGATGTATGTATCACTAATATCTATAAAGTTCCTAAGGTGGATTTGGGGATCCTCGTGGGGGAGACCGATAAATTGTTCATTTGAATAGATGAGTTGTACAATTCCCTGTTATAATTCAAACCTACCCCGGTGGTGGTTTTCTTATACTAGATGCCACATTGGCTGTGAGTGGGACTGCCACGTCACAGACTGGTCTTACTGGTATGAATGGGGGTACCTCTTGGTTATTCACGTTGTTTGGGTTATTATCCTCATTGTTTTCCTGAATACCTAACCCAAATTCTCCTTGATGTCCTCGATTAGCCATTTTTCTACGTAGGTGTAAAGCTCTTTCGGGTTCGCTATCTGGTTCGACAAGTTCTCCTTTCCGAGCCAGACTTAAAAGTCAAGTGCTTGCAATCAAAATCTAAGATCAAGTAATTAACACCTGAATATTCTAATTGTAGACTTAAGAAAATCGAATATAAATAAATTTCTAAGTCTCCAGCAGCGGCGTCAAAAACTTGTTGCTCCTCAATATACACGCAAGTGTACGTGGTCGCTCAAATAATATAGATTCTTAAAGAAAAGAGTTATCGTTCCCAAGGGACTTATGATTAATTTATATTTAACACTTAACTCTACAAATAAAATAAAAGTAACCTTTTTAAAGAGATGGTGATGGTTGTTGACTACTATTTCTAATTACGCAGTAAATTAAAAGTAACTAACTATGAACGACTTTAAGACGATGTTTTAAGCAAGTAAAAGAAAATTCCAGGGCTGCAGCATGCAATGAATCTCATGTATCATATTCTCGACTTAGAACTAATTTTAATTGTCAAGTTACTGGTTTACAGGGTTAATTGTATGAGTCGGGTCTCTCGACCTCTAATCGCCCACTCCAGTTAGTTGTCTAACTACATCATTGTGCGGGGATAAAGAGGCCTAATTGGGAGCATTTATATTTCATCTTGTTTCGTAACCAAGCAAGTTGTTCGTCCGGGCGTCACTCCTAAACACAAATCACCTCAACTTAATGGATTGATCGAGCTCTCTATATTCTCTGGTCTATCTAATCCCTCATCTCTCGATTTTAAGATTAGACAATATATTTATCTCTAGATGGCTAGTCAAGAAATACTAAAACAAGAATATACAAGTAACTTATAATAACAACCAAGAATTAATTCAAGCACCTTAAATAATCAACAACCGATTAGTAGCTACAGCCCCAGAACTAGGGTGTTTAGCCACTCCTACTATTAGTAAACCACAAAATACAATTGTTCATGCAATTTCTAGAAAATAGAAGAGTTCGAATATCGAAACCTACTACAAACGATGAAACTTGCTCTTGCACACCAAAATAATATCTAACTCCCTACAAATTAGTCCTAGGGGTCTATTTATAGATGTTAGGAAAATTAGAACCAAATTTTACTTCAACTAGGAGTCCTTAATCTTGTTTTAGCGGAAAAAGTTGGAATTTCCATGAGTTGCCGCGCCTCTCATCGCGCATGGACTTTAACTCTGAAATTTCTACCTTGGCGCGCCGTGCTTGGCAGAGCGCCAGGCCAACGTGTCTGAAGTTGAGGCCTTGACGCGTCGCGCCTCTCAGCGCGCCTGGGAGTGCCTTATGAATTTAGGCCCTTGGAGCGTCGTGCCTTGCAGTACGCCATTGAAGCCTCTCTGAAGTTCCACCAGTGGCATGCCGCGCCAACCAGTACGCCAGCCACTGGTGATTTTTGCCTTAGCCATTTTCTCCTTTTCTTTGCTTCTTCTTCTCCAAATCAACTCCAACTTCTTTAAAAGGTTCCTAAAACAACTAATTATGTGTGTTAGTGCACAATCATTGCAAGTTACAGGAAAATCAAGCTATTAACTAAAGATCATTCTTAAATTCAATCAAAACATGGGCAATTATCGACAACTTAGGCATATAAATACGTCTGAGATCACTCAACATCCGGATAGCTTCCCGGAACTCAGCATTGGTGACCTCTCCTTAGGGTTGCTCTTCAGGTGCATTAGTTACCCTTTGTTCCTCGACATTTCTCCTAGCAGGACGACCTCAGACAGCTCTTCGTGGAGGCATGATCTAAAAGATACGCGCTTTCACGAATAAGAAGAAATTTTTTAGAGATAAACTTTATCGCACGAAATGAGTATGAAAACAGTGAGACAGTTCTTAAATGTCGCAGTCTCCTAATTATAGATGTGGCGCGCTTCATACCGATAACTAGGACCCTACGGACACAGCTTCATAGACTCTCTAAAACTCTTGAACTCTGTGCTCTGATACCAAGTTTGTCACTCCCCGAGCCTACACCCTAGGCGGGAATGGCACTCGAGAACCATTGCTGACCCCAAGCGAACCCTTGGCATAGCTTACTACTCAGCGGAAGACTTTACTCAACAAAGATAAATTCATGAAATAAACTTAGAATGTTATAAAGGGAACATTCAACTGGCCAAAGAGGCAACTCAAGTCTTATAACAAAACAACCGAACAAGACTAATGAACTAATAATGTATAACTATCTATGAAGCCTCTAAATACTAAGAGGGATGTCAGGACAAGACCCCTGATCATCCTAACAAAACTGAAATGACAAAACAATGATAAAAGGGACAAGGAGGCTCACCAACAACTCTGAAGCTCAACTGAATCAATGAAACGCTGGATGCTGATCCTGGTTACCTATATCTGCATCATTAAAGAAGGCCAAATAGTATCAGTACATGGAATGTAAGAGCATGTGAGGGGAATTCTTAACAAGACATAAGTTTGAAAAGGGAACTGAAGGAACTTACCTGGTCTCAACTCAACTCATTTCAATACAAAGCTATAATATAAATGCAATATAAAGAAAAGCTTTAAAACATGTAGATATCAAATCAGCGTATTGAAAAATACAATAATAACTTGGTTTGTATATGAAAATACAAGTAACTATGTGTATATAAGAATACAAAATATCTCTGTGGGAGTTTCTCTAACTGACAACCATCACTATGACCTATGTGATGATACAGCGTCTTGCCACACGCTGCCAGGGCCATCATACCTTGTCGGGGGTATAGAACCTACTATTAAGTGGATCCACTAGTCAATGCTAAAAGTATTAAGGAATCATCTAAAAAGTATGACCCTTTTCTACCCATGTTGGCTACACGGTTTATGGAAACGTTTACTCTTTGGGTATATATAGTCCCCATATACTCTTATGAAGAAATGAACTTCAATCTTTACTCTTTACTAAACTCAAAACTCAAGTCTTAAAAGCTCACACTCGTCCCCACATCGGTGCTCAATACTACTCCCAAAATGTAACTAGCGCATATGCTTAAAAACATAACACTTTTTGTGGTTTGAGATGATTACTCAAAAACTAGCTCAAAAGCTCTCTTAGAAATCAGTGTTTCCTCTCTTGTTTAAATGTGAAAACATTTACTCTTTTGGGAATACTTAGTTCCCACATAATCTTTTTAAGAAAATGAACTTCACTTTTACTCTTACTCAACTCAATGCTCAAGTATTAAAACAAGTTTAAAACATTTGTAAAAGACTTTTGAAAAAGACTATAAGAACTCTCTAGACTTGGCCCTTAACTTTCCTTGAATTTGAATTTATGGATTCAAGGTTATGATTCATCATAATCTTTTTAAGAAAATGAACTTCACTTTTACTCTTACTCAACTCAATGCTCAAGTATTAAAACAAGTTTAAAACATTTGTAAAAGACTTTTGAAAAAGACTATAAGAACTCTCTAGACTTGGCCCTTAACTTTCCTTGAATTTGAATTTATGGATTCAAGGTTATGATTCATGTTTATGGATGATCTCATGATGTTTAGACATACCTTAGAATGTAGAAATCAACTAGGAAACATAGGTACGATTCAAGGGAACTCAAACGGAAAGAAGTGGGAAAAGGTAGAGGACCTGGTGACCCTGGCGTACTGAGTGGCGCAGGCTACCAGAGCCTGAACTACAGAAGTAAAGTCATGGTGTACTGACTGGCGCGGCTCCCCAGAGCCAAAACTACAGAAGGAAAGTCGTGGCGTACTGAGTGTCGCGGCACCCCACCCCTTTTCCTAGAAAACTTAACAAACTTTCTAACTCATTTTCTAACCCCAATTCACCTAGAATCGAATGGTTTCTTCCCCAATCACTTAGATTCGAATACCCAACATTAATGTACAAGAATCCACTCAAAAACAACCCAAAACTCCTATGATTATCTCAAGAACACATCAAAACCTCAACAATCAAGATTTTGAAGGAAACTATTCAACAAAACTCATCAAGAACTCAAATCCTTTACTTTAAAGAACGAATTGCGATGAATTAATCATGATTGGCGTGTGGATGAACGAATCCAATGCTATGTTAACTCACATACTTCTTAGGTATCAAACCCTTGGCGAAATCCGCAACGAAATCCTCAAGAACTTGACAAAATCTTGACCTTTCTCTTATTTTCTCTTCTTGAACTCTTTTCTAAAAACCCTAGCGTGAATTGTAATTGCGTAAACTGAACCAATTCAGTTTAGACCCCTAATTAATTATTAAAAATGAAATAAATCTGATAGGGTAAGGAAAATACCAAAATACCCCTCTTAAATCCGGGTAACTTTCCTTCACTAGACATCCCGACTTCAAATGGGAATATCTCCCTCATACAAGCTCAAAAATTAGCAAACTTGGTGGCCTTGGAAAGAGGATTACATGACCTTTCATTTGATATCTTATAGGCCACCTAACTCATTATGTTCTGAAAGTTATGGTCGTTTGAAGTTGACCCAAAACTCATACTTAGCATAACTTGCCAAAATTTCCAACTTTATTCTTTCAAAAAATATAGTTCTTTCTAATTCTAGTTCTTTCAAATACCGAGGTGTTACATAAAAACTCACTTTCTAAATAGAAAGATAAAAGATACTTACCTTAGAATTTGCTTGTTCTTCTTCTTCCATGACTGAATCTCCAATAACCATGAATAGATAGGACTTATAATATAGGGACTCCATGTGTAATACTAGCTTGTTGGTTTCTCTTTAACAACTTGCGTCTGATTATTTAATATACATTTAAAAAATACATTTTAACATCTTCCGTCTCATGTATTCACTATCGTTGAAATAAACTCTCTTAATTAATAAGCTATATGTAGAAGTCGTTGATTTTGTCCTTCAAATTTTGAAAAAAATAATAATTCAACTCCCGCTCCATTAATTTTAAATAAAAATAGTTACGCTATATTAATGTCCAAACACTTGCTACTCTTTTCATTTCAAATTAATAAGTATCTTATTTTCCTTTTTTGATTTGCTATAAAAAAAAAGTGTCTCTTTCATTTTTTTTCTTTTGAAGTTTTTCAATTCCAACATTCTACCTGACACGTTTGAAATTACAAGATTTAAATGATGCACACATTTTTAATTTAAGATCATAACCAATTTTTTATTTTTTAAAATTTCATGTAAATTCAATTAAAATACTTTACTTGAAACAGTGAAGTATATATATTTCTAAATAGTTCCAACAATATCAGTGGCAATTATATATCCCCTATTTTTAATGTATTTTAAAAGTATATTCATCTAAATTTTCCATAATTGTTAATAGCACATGATGTAGGGATATATTTGAATGTTTCAATAATATTATATCTTTTCTTGCTATATTTGAAACTTTTAAGTTCACAAAAATAATAATTAACAAGTGTGCCAATTACAATGTTTAAGTTTAAACACAAATATTTTAAAATAACTGTAGGACTTGACAGAGGAAAAGTGAGTAAGTTACTCTGATTTTATATGCTTCTAATACTTAGGTTGATCAATCACCACAAATTCATATATATTGGACAGTTTCTTAGCATTATAATCAAGTTCTATTGAAGCTTAGTGTGAGAGTATCAAAATTGTCAATTTACTTTATAAGTGAATGATTTATGGGTAACATACACATTGACAACATGTATTGTAACACCCTAGGACTTGGAAAGAAAAAGGTTGCTAAATATTCTGCTGAGATACTGGTTCGACGGGACCGACCTACGGACTGCAGAGGGTTCTACGATCCGTAGGAACCAAGTTGAGTCAAGGAAATTTGAGTTTCTGAAGTTAAGTCCACGAGTGTGCAGGACGGATCATACATTGTTCTACGGGCCGTAAGAAGTGCACGTAGAGTTGTTTCAGACTTGGTCAAATTGTGGAATTGAAATTTGAGGTCTATATTTGGGTTCTATGGACTATAGGATGAATGACGGGCCGTAGACGGGTTATGTAGAGTGATGCAGACTTGGTGAAAATTGGAGCTAGGAGTTGAGTTCTACGGGAGAGTCAACTGACCGTGGAACGTTCTACGATCCGTAGCTATGAACCATAAAAAGCATTGTGAATTTTAGGCCCCATTAAGTGATTCTACGGTTGACCAGTACGGGCCGTAAAAACTTCTACACACCGTATGTCCAATCCATAGACCAATTCGGCAGTGTTAATGAAGGGTGTTTCAAACTTTTCCCATCCCTTCTAAGCCTAAACCATGACCATTTTTAACCTAATTAAGGTTCTAAACAGTGTTAAAACAGTCTTAACGTTATTTACCACTTAGAAAAATTAGAGCAAGGTTCCAAAAGGAGAAAACTAGGATTTTCAAGCATTCTTCGAATTTCAACGATTTCACCAAAGAACTTTGTTCTTCTAGGTATGTAAGGTTATCAAAGTGTTGGACTAGGTCGTCCTCATTCCCTACATCTACTTTCAAAAATGTAAGAGAGAAATCTAGGGGTTTATCCTTTATTTAGAGTATTCTTGAGACGAGTCATATTGTTGAGTTATGAGTTCTTAATTTCTGAGTATTGAGTTATTTATCATTGTATTGAGATCTTTGATGTTAATTTTTCATGTCTATATTTCAGCATGAACCATATTATTTTAACATTTATTGATTTATTGTTGAGAATCTTTTTAACGGAACAAATATATTAAATTGATTTTCTGAGAAAGTAATGAGGGATTTTGAGAAAACTTTAAGGAGACACTTTGAGTAAAGTTTAAGGGAACTATTGATACCCAAATTTATCATTTTGTTACATTGAGAATGAGAAAAATTGATTTTTAAATAAGTTTATGAGTTTAAAGATATTTCCCAGTATTATCTCTTTTAAAAGGATCTTTTGAGTAATTACCTCAAATTGAGAAAGAGAATGTTTTTAAACATCGAGCATGAGTATATATATTATTGGGAGTAGTATTGAGCACCGATATGGGGATGAGTTCAGACAACTCAAAATCCTCATAAACCATGTTTGCCAACATGGGTAAAGAATCATATTTTTAAGATGAATCCTTATTGCTTAGTAGATCCACTTAATTGAAAGGTTTTATACCCCAACTCGGTATAAAACAGATCTAGCAGCATGGGTGAGATGATGTATCATCACGTAGCTCATAGTGATGGTTTTCAGTTAGAGAATCTCCCAAATAAAGCTAAGTGTACTTTTAATATATCACTTATTATGTTGAGTTTCAGAGAATGAGTATGAACTTGTAAAGTTTTAAATGATTTAGTTCCTTTTTTCTCTACATGTAGCTTGAGCATATCTTTATCTGCTATAGTTCTTTCTTTCAGTTGTTTCGCTTCGGTTGTATTACATACTCGTATATTCAATATATTGATGTCACTCGACCTACATCTTTCTATGATGCAGATACAGGTGTTCAGGATCATCAATAATCGCTTCATTGAGATCACTTTGCACTTCAGATAATTTTTGTGAGCGTCCTACCATTCCCGGGTTTCACATTTACTTTCAGTTTAGTAGCTTTGAGATGTCGTGGGTTTTTTCCCCGCACCTATCTTACTATTAGAGGCTTCATATATAGTTAGATTTGAGATGTCCTCAGAGTTCTTGTTAAACTGTTTTACAACTATTATGTTTATTACATTGAGTATTTTCAGACGGTTTAGTTGAGTACTGACTTCGAATTTAAAGGATTGAATTTTGATTTAAGTCACATATTGTTTGAGTAAGTTTCCCGCTAAAGAGTCAGTCAGGTCAAGGGTTCCCTTAGGGACCAATAATAGTTCTCGAGTGTCGGCCACGTCCAGGGTGTCGGCTCGGGGTAAGACACTAGTGAGGAACCAACATTTAGTAGGAATGAAGAGACGTTTCGTAGGCTCAATTCCGACCAGAAGGGAAGGAATAATCTAAAGTATCAACATTCTATTGGTGCAAGTGCATGTAAAACTCGAAAGGAGCACATGGAAGCGGCGCCACAAGCAGTGTTGGACACTTTTGCACGGAATTCCCATCGGTGCAGTGGAATATGTATAATTATGTACTATTATCTTGTCATGCCCCGAGCCTACCCCCTTGTAACGACACACTCACTTAGACCCACAAGTGACTCTAAGATAACCTTATTGCATAAAATAACACTAAAATTAGCAAAATCAAAATAAAACTGAAACATATACATGGAAGCTAAAACTGAAATATCTTAATAAAACCCATAATATTGAAATAGACACAATATCTAAAAGACAACATAACATGGTGGAATCTAACTAACTATCTGAAAAGCCTCTTCTAATATGAGTGTCTAGGGTAAACCCCTAACTCGCTCTAACAATCTGAACTAAAAGACAAATACTGAAGAAAATCATAAAGGTTTTCCTCAGATAGACGAGGACTCACAACCTTGTTTGCTAGCTGATCAAATATGTACTAACTGCGGGTCTAATGATGAGCGTCAAAACCTATATTATAAAACAATATAGACTGAAAGTATGCAGTCAGTACTTTGAATGTACTGAGTATGAGGATTATGCATAATACACATGATATCTGACCATATTAAATTTGTAAAATATATTGATCCAATGACCAAGTAAAATATCATGAAGTTGAGTCATACTAAACTAAAATACATAAGTACAAGGTCATGCAATATCTGAAAATCATATCATATTATGGGAGATACTCATAACTGACATAAACCATGTGATCTACAACTAAGAGTTCACTGTACCACTCCTATACAAAAAGGAGAGTGTCTAATACTTGCCATCATAAGGGACCTAATAACTGAGCTAAGGTGGATCAACTAGCTAATGTCCATCTGAGATAAATCATATGGTGGCATGTAGTTCTCGGACTTAGGGATAGCTACTAAAGGATTACATATACTAAATAAAAACCTTCATCCCTAAAGTCCACTCGATGCTAAATATACTCCCAACGGAAACATACATAAATCTTGAAATAGTAATAATATGTACTACTGAATCATATTGATAACTGATACATACTGAGTAGCTCCTAAATCATAATAATTGAAATCATAATGAGGGATACTTTATCTAAAAGCATCATATATATCATGATATGTGAAAATAATCTCGAAGATATTTTATCTAAAAGCATCTAATTCAAAAAAAATGATAATCTGATATATACATCTGAAATAGCATAATTATGAGTCATGAAAATACTTGCATATTTAGGGTTCATGAAATAATCATTAAAACATGGAATTTATAAGTAAAACAATGTAATTTAGGTGAAATCATGAGGAAAACTGATTCACATTGAAAACACATAAGGGTCATTGAAAATTATATCTTGTAAAAATCATAAACTTGAATTTATGAGTTTTTTTGGGACTCATTGAAGAAATTTTCACAAACCTGCAGTAGAAATCTTGGATTGATTCTTTAAATGGTGACTTGAAACTTGGAACCCTAGTTCTTGCTTGAGAGGAGACTAGAGAGAGAAGAAATCTGATTTGGTGAGGTTATGAGATAATAGGGAAGTAATGGTATTTTACGAACTACTTATTTGTAACGATCAATTTCCATCGTTATAGAAAAGCCAATGGGGGAAATTTTTGGGCCAGAAAACTTTTTGGTAGTAACTTGAAATTTCCCAATCTAGTCCAGATTTGGAAGAAATCGGAGTCAGTGGGGTCTAGGAAAATCTGGTAACAAATGGGAGATCTAATTATGAATTTGATTACATGAGTACATAGCTAAGACGTTAAGGAACCCGTACGACTTTACAGAATCGAATTCGGCGAGTAGAACTCCCGAAATTGATCTTAGCGTGAACGGGTATTTTCTGAGTGTCGTGGGATGAAGGTGTGTTGCATAATGAGGGTTTGGAACTCTTAAGTTAGATCTCTGTTTCCGTGCAAGCCGCTATGGTGGGATTTGTGTCATCAGGGCGGGGACGTTGAGGCGGGGTGAGGACCGATATGGCGGGGCAGACGCGACTTAAGTCGGAAATAAACCCCAAAAACATTGTATTCTGCACTTTTTGACTTTGAGAGCTAAGGAATGACCCCAGGTGTTTTCTTGACAGTTTTCCACCATTCTTGAGGCTAAAGGTAAGGTTTTCACTCATCGAATCCATTTTTCGTTCCGTAGAACTTAGTTTCTTGGGTGATTATTGTTGGGGAAGGGTTTTGGAACTGTTTGGATGGTGGGAAAAAGCCCTAATTTGGATATTGGGATCATGGGATTGATCTAGGGTTGATAGTGTTGATTTTAATTTGGGTAATTAGACATCGTTTATTGATTCCCGTGTTATATTGATTGTTTGTAGACCAAGAACAAGCGGAAAGAATTCGGAAAGGAAAGAATCAAGTTTCTTAGGGGATTCAAGTTTTGTTCGAGGTAGGTGATGGTTGTGATTTCATGTTGGTGTGATATGTATTTGTAATTACTTCATTATGATGCATGTATGTATGTGAATATTGCATTATTGATCACACTAATCGTAAATAAAGAGAATTGAATAATTGTATGCCATGAATCATGACTTGATTGTATGATTATGAGAATGTACATTGTGATTGTGATTGTGGCTTGTTGAATGGGTCGGGTGTTACGTTCCGACACACTAACTGGGATCGATTGCCACGTACCGGCATAAACATTGGAATGGGTGTCACAATCCGACACACTAACTTGGAACGAATACCACGTACCGGTACACTAACAGTTTGGGTGTGGGTTCCATGAGAGGACCATTGACTTGACATAACTGTATATCTTGAGAACTAGTAAATTGTACGTTGTTCGTAAGTGATAATTGATATTGTATATGTTCAGTGTATGCATGCTTATTATGTTGTAATGACTTATATATATATATATATATAAAAATGTTTCGCCTATTGGGATAGCCGTGTGATCCTACCAGTACACTGTGGTTGTGTATTGATACTGCACTTGCTCTTTCTTTGTTGAGTATAGGTCATCTTTAGGCGGCTATTGACAAACCTCGCTTAGAAGATCAGTGATCAATCGAATTCAGGGGAGAGCCAGTTCTTTCGGGCTGCCATGAGTTCCCTTTTCATTTATGTCCACATCTTCAGACTAGTACTTTAGATTTTCTTATGTTTAATTGGGTTGTACCCATTTCCTTAGACTTATGATCCTTGTTAGAGTTTTGGTACATTGACTTTCAGGTCCTAGGCATTATTTACGCAGTTGTTTGATTAGACTATAGAGTTTATGGGAACTCTATTTTTCTTTTAGCATTTAAATTTATTTCTGTAACTTTAAATGCCTTAGTTTTCGATTAAGCTGTGTAGTTCTTGGTTAGCTAATTAGTATTAATAATTCTTCCACTGTAGGGTTAGTGCGGGTGCCAATAACGACGGTCTGGGTCGTGACATTATTCCCACTTAGAATAGGTCAAAATGAAATAGTATAGGAACTAGAAGAGTAGAAAAAGATCATACTAAACCTGACTTAAAAACTAAAGAAGTTGTCTACAAGTGCCTTTCACATATCGTGCACCACTTCACGGTCCGTGAAGGTGTCCATGAAAGTAGAAGAGATCTAAGTTATGAGGGTCATCTTGTACGGATACCTCTATGGGTAGTATACCCGTCCATGGGCAATGCAAGTGCCCGTAAAAGGCACAATTTTTTATTTCTGTGGGTTTGATTCACGGATCAGTGCATGACTAATATGCCCAAATTATACCTTCCTAAGGAAGTATAAGCGGTCACTGTTCAAATATAGAACGTAACACAGGTTAGGACCGATCACATGATGAATGAGGTCTAGACTTAGCCCAATTGATTGTTAATTGTACTTTTAGTCGATGTATTTCGATATAAAAAAAGTACAACAAAAGCTTGATTGATTGAATTCTGTAACAAGTAACCAAATAAGAAGGATTGAATGTTTTATAGAATCAATAAAAGATGAAACTAGGGCATACGTGTTCAACAATTCCTTAGCATAGTAAACTTTATATTAGTAACCTTGTCTAGTGTTTAACATGCAAAGTCAGTAAATTTGGAATCTCCTAAGTGGCTGGTCATCCAAATAAGGAATTTCACCATGCAACTTTGACCGGTCTACGAGTGTGTGCTTTACTAACCTTTATCCTTGACCCAGATTAGCTATTACAAAGGTGGTTCAAGCTATTAGATGAAGTTTGTAGCCATCAAATCTCCATTTTTTAATCTCTTTTCCCATTCGTTACTTCCTCGGTCGGGCAAGTAGGAATAAGGCGGGTTCTAACTTGGACATAATTAAAAAGCAATCAAAGCAAAGAGATCAACAATACATGCATAAAAACTATTCAAAAATTACTAATTATTAGGTCTACTTTGTTAATTTCTCATGGTTCCCACAACCCTAGTTGTGGATTTAGCTACTCATGCTTGGGGATTACAATTCATGTTAAATTTGTTAAAATAAATCATGAACTTACAATTAGAGTAGTTGAATTTTGAAATTTTTGATTGATTAACAAAAGATGTATTATAAACAAATGATTCAAAAATTAAAATGGACAAGTGTTTACCAAAACAATTCTCAAACCAAAAACTCAAATTACGAACTGTCTAACTCAAAAATGAGAAATAAACGATTATTTATAGGCATATAATCCTAAATAAACTAGGAAATGAAAACATATAAAAATTGGGCTTCAACAGTCAGATCTACGGTTTGTAGGTCAAGCTATGACTCGTAGACCTAACCGGTATACATAAATTCAATAAGGCTATCTAGACTCTTCCTACGAAATTGATCTACGGCTCATAGACCATTGAATTATCCATCATGGTAGCTCGTAGTCCAAAGTACTGAAACTCATTATTTATAAATATTTCTACAACTCAGACCTACGGCTCGTAGTCTGCTTCCTTCACCCAATACTTAGCCAAAAAATCTCCAGAATCTTCAACCTTCATTTTTGAGTCAGTCCTACAGCTCATAGAATGGACTACGACTCATAGGTTGACCCATAGGTCTTCAAAAACTTGCTACTTCACTTTAATTCCATCCTCAGACTATCGTAACCTACTTTCCTGCAAACATAGATAAAAATACCGTCGCATTTACTAGCAAATATCTAAGATACATGCAAAACTCCAATTTTGAAGATTTAAGTACAATAAATTTGTGGTACATCAACATCCTCAACTTAAAATTGTTGCTTGTCCTCAAGCGACACTTACTAACATAAAAATGACATGATGCAAAAGTAGATATAGGATTCAAGCAATCACATGGTCTTTTCTCAACATTCTATCCTCCATTTCCATCATTCAACACAGTCGTTAATGTTCAAAACAACCTAACACATGTAGATCAATTCATGAGATAGACACACCAATGAATTCATTCATATACCCAAATAATAGTCACCAAGATACTGACTTTTCGACAATGTAATTTTCTTCACGCATATATCAATATATATTTGAAATACAGGGACTCAGTATACACTCACTCTCACAATCAAATTCAATGCAGTACATAACAATACCATAGGTTTGCCCTTATATTCAATACTTAGACTCTCGAACCGTTAAATTAGGATCACTATAGGACTTTCTTAGCTTGTAACGTAGCTCATGTTCAGGTATGATAGATTCAAAGTGACTTTTCTGTCATTCTTGTCATTAAATTGGCTAATTTCCTCTTTTACAACCAATACTGTTTCACCACTATTTTCTTTTCTCCTCATTTTCATTGAAGCTTGGGTGTGGCTTTGATTTGTATTTTTTCTTTGCATTATCATAATCCTATCATTTTTCTTAGTTAGATTGCATTTTAATCTAAGAATTAAAATTTCTTATATCTTCACTATTCTAAGAAGATATTAACTGTACCTACTAACTCATTTATTAATTTGTTTTGTTCAGTATCTCTCTTAATGTTTCCTCTCTTTTTCATATAATTTTTTTCTTATTTGTATGGTTATTTCACTGAAGTAATATATTTTTATTTGATCCATTATTATTTACTTATTCTGTTTTGTAAGAATATTCTCTAACTAATGCTTCTTTGTTTTATTATAGTTTGATGGAAGACAAATTTTATATATAAACATATTTTATTTTGTGCTGATATGCTTTTTAAAAATTAAATATTAAGTTGTAGTATTTCTCTTCTTAGTTCTAAATTGCCTTTTTATAGTAATGTTGTATTTTTTTTTCTCTGCATCAAATAAAATATTTCTCTCAAAATTGATCTCCTTAGTTTTCATGATAATTTTATGAAGGCATTTGAGTAAGTAGATTATGAAAACTGTTTAGCCATTAGAGTTTTATAAATGTGATTATGTTAGAGGGGTAAGAAAGTTCTAAGATTTAATGCATTATTTTCTTTTTAGAGAGAAGCAAGATAGAGAAAAGTAGCACTTACTATTATTAATTTTTTTGTATCCAATGTATGTTAGGATTAATACTTATTAGAACTACAAAATATGTGAATGTGAGTATATTTGTAAATGTGTATACAAACAATATTATTATATCATATTTTTTTTATATCTTAATATATTTCTCTTAAGCAGAAAAATGACTTTCTTGAGTAATATTCCATCACATTCGTATAACTACTCACTTTTATGAGGATTAACATTTAGATATTTCAATTGATCTACTATTTCCTTCATTTTACTTCAAAATCTACATTTATGTATATGAAAAAAAAGATTATTGATTATGCATGTCCTCTATCTTATATCAATATGTAGTATTTTGTATTTCTTCTTGAAGAGACCCTTTTGTCAAAAGATGAAAAATTTAAAAATTAAAAGAGTATATATGTGAGTAAGCCTCAATGATGAATATTAAATCACAACCTAAAAAGATAAAAACTTTAATATTGTAAGTTAGAGTATAATTAAATATTATGTACACAAGTTACATAATTTTCTTAAAATCGAAGTACAAATTAAAATTGAATATGAGATAAAAGTATGTTGATAGAGTTAAAAGTGTATAATTTTAATAAATTATAACCACTTCTAACTAATTAGATTATATAGTCTTTTTCTAATATATATTTTATTTTATCATTTATATTATGCATAACAAAACTTATCAATTTTAATTTTACGCTATACAAAATTTATCCATTATTATATGTAAGTGGATAAATAGCCAACCAATATAATTTTAAATTTTACAATAACAAAAAATTATAGTTTAAAATTTATAGACAACATTCTATATATTGAAATAAAAAAGAAGAAAACTTTATTGCTTTTAACTTTAACATTAAATTTTTATTTATTTAAAACCAAACTAGCGAAAAGTAATTAAAATACTGTAAAAAAAAAAAGAGGAAGGGGCGGAAAAAAATATTTTGAACTAGTTAATTAAGTAGTTAGATAATATACATATTACTTTCCATAAAATTTAAATTGAAATGATTAGAACAAAAAAAAGAGGTAAAAACTCACGAGTAAACAAATAAATATAACTTTCTTATATTAATAAAAAGAGCACTTGATAATTATATTAAGCCCGCTAATAAAAATCAATATTAACCGTTTAATAAAATTAAATAGTGAACAATATAATAAAATATTATAAAACATAAAAACTATTTAATAATTACATGATCCGGTGTCTCTATTCATATAAATTTGGTTGCGGAGATAAAGGAAGAACATTTCATTGAGTAACAATATGATAGTTGCATTTCTTTTAAGATTATATAATGTCACATGATATAACAAGACAAATAATTTGAAATTATTAGAAACAATATTTGAATAATATCCACGCATCGCACGGATAAATATACTAGTTGATATTAATATGAAAAACTTGCCAGCAATAGCCAACCAACAATCTTTTCACGTTTTTGTATATCAAAATTCAAATTACATTTCTGTACAACACACTCCTCTCTGCCATTGGTCAATGCTGCAAAAATTCTCACTTCAGTGCCAAAAACAGCAAATACAGAATGCTTGGAGTACCAACGAAAGGAAATCAGTTGCAGCAGACGAAGACACCACTTGCATTCTTCACTTTTGCTCATCTCTGTCCCTGAGGTGTGTGTTCTATTGAGTCCAAACTCCTTGTTTATGGTCAAATCACCAGTTATTGCTCGATGAATACCCCCCCCCCCCTAACATGGTGCTTATCGGAGACCCAAGAACCAACTCCTTTGAAAGTGCAACAAAATCTGTCTCATTGTATCTTAAAGAGGGTCTTCAGTTTCATGACAAGTCTCCAATCCTCAACTGAGAGGTCTCTCTGTAAAAGGTTAAAGAAGCAGGCAGCAGTAAGCAAAACTAGATATTTGCTCAAACAAAAGAGCTTCACCCAAAACTCTACATACCCGGAAATTGGCCTTGAGTATGTCAATAGACCTCCTTGAAATTTTGCTGACAAGCTCATCTTCCATTTCAAAATGCCTACCAAACATCTTTTGTTGCTCCTCAGGGTTAGATCCAACTATCTGTAAACATGTGCAGGGAGTGAGACATCATGGGTATATAAGCAAAGATCAAATCAATTGGTTAGAACTCCTGAAATACGTTATTGTACAATGATGATATACAAAACAGATATTGGGAATCAAAGAGAAACTACTACACACCGATCCTAAATTCTACAAACAAGTAATAAAGAGAGAAGATGGATCAATATTCTAGCCAATCCATGACAAAATTTACAAAGTCTCAACCACTTCATACCTTAATGGCCACCCTTTGGCCTTTCTTTGCAGAATCAACAGGCTTATGGTTGTTCTCAATGGATGCAATACGACCAATATCAATGAAGTCCTTTTGAGGAATACATATAGGAGACCCAATCTGTACAAATTAAGTTCAGGACAGTGAGGACCACAATATACATGAAATCTTTTGCAGTCTATGAATGATTATAGAAAAGAGAATTGACGAGTGCCACAAACTGAAGAGTGCTACTATTGCCAGCATAAACAGTGGAAAGCTTAAATCAAGGTAACCCCTTCAACTTAAATCATGGCAACAAACAATATATTGAAATACGTGTGGAGAAAGGTAAAACGAGAGAGAACATAATGTTACACACTCCAATCCAATTATGTAGGAATATCTAACTACAACTAACTAAAGAGACATAAGAGCATGCAAACAAGACTTGAACTCTGTGTGTTAAATGCTCATCAAGCAAAAGTTCTGAAAGGGAGCATGACAGAATTAATAACGGACGAAAAATTTGAAATAGGAAGAGTACATGAAATCTGCCTCTGAACTTAAACATGTTCCCTAAGGATCAAATTATGTAAATAAATCAAAGCAAAAATCTTATCTTGGAGATGCAAAATCATGGTGTAAATGAAGAATGCTGAAAACCTTTTGAAAGCAGAGAACTAAATGATAATAATAACCAGTAGAAAAGCTAGATTCTAATCATAACCAACAAAAGCTCTGATGGAACCTTATTAGATAATCAAGATTCTCAATTAAAAGAAAGAACTACAGAGAGAACAGATACATGCAAACATAAATTTCAAAAGTGTTAGCAGTTCAGTGAAAAGGAGAAAAATTTGTAAATACACTAGAGAGAAACTCCAAGTAATTCAATTATATATTAGTAGTTTTGATAAGAAAGTTTATGTATTACTTTAAAATGAATAAAACAAGATGTAGCCTAGAAAACACCAATTCTTGAAAATCACTACAGCATAGTTTCACCAAACAAATAGGAAAAGTTTACAGAGATACTGATCCATGTACTGGCTGACATGTTATGTAGCAGTTTGGTATCCTTCCCCACCACTTACCTAGGCCTTCCTCTAGGGGCAAAATACAAGTCTACTGGAATATAGAGTGGACTTGTAGAAACGATTGAGAAAAGGCTGGTTACTTGGAAAAGGCTGGTTACTTGGAAAAGGCAATATCTTTCTATGGGTGGTAGACTTGCTCTTATCAATAGTTTCATGGACAGTATTCCCACTTACTTCATGCCATTGTTTCCTGTGCCTGGTAAGGTATTGAAGAAGCTAGACAAAATCAGAAGGAATTCTCTTTGGGAGAGTAACAGTGAAGGAAACAAGTTTCACCTTGTTAAATGGTCTTAAGTCATTAGACCAAAGCCACAAGGAGGTCTGGGTATCAAGGACCAAGTCAAGCACAACAAAAGTTTGTTGTTTACATGGCTTTGGAGATATGGAATGGAGGATAATAGCTTATGGAAGGAAGTGGTTGCAGCCAAACATGGTAAGTTGAGTCACTGGTGCACTAAGCAAAGCAGAACTCCATATGGAGTTGGGACATGGAAACATGTAAGTAGGCTATGGGAGGAATTTCATAAAGAAGTCTCATTCAACGTTGGAAATTGCCTGACAGAAATTCTGGAAGGATAGGTGGTTAGAGAACTCCAATTTTAGAGAAACCTATCTATCACTCTTCCTGATAGCATGAGATCATGACTCTACAGTTGCACAGAATAGAGAAGGCAATCAGTGGAGTCCCCTCTTCAGAAGAAACATGAATGACTGGGAACTTGAGAGCCTTTTTGACTTGATGTGTAATCTGGAAGGCTTCAACATGAAGACTCAGGCTGCTGATGCATTAAGCTGTCGTCCTAATACAAAGGAATACACAGTACACCTGCGAAATATATTGCTAGATGCTCAGAATGGAATTTAGACTCTTAGCCATAGAAAGTAATTTGGAGGACAAAACTCCCAACAAAGTGATATGCTTTAGCTGGTTGGCTCTAAAAAGTGCATCTGACAGAAGACAACCTTTGCAGGAGATGTTTCCAGTTAGTTAACAGATACTACTTATGTCAGGAAAGCACAGAATCAGTCAACCATCTATTCTTGCACTGTGTGGTAGCTGCAGACATGTGGCATATGTTTCAAGCTCTTTTCAGTCTCAAATGGGTGATGCCAGAGAACATCAAAGATGCTGTTGAGAGCTGGAGCCTTTGGAAAGCTGATTGGCCTATAAAGAACACCTGGACGTTGATTCCATCTTGTATATTTTGGTGCCTTTGGACTGAAAGAAATAACAAAATGTTTTGGAGTGTCAACTCCAAACCACTTGCTAAAGTTGTTTTTCAAGATTTTGTGAGCTCCCTTACATTAGACTAGCCCTTAACATGGTTGTTCCCTTTTTGGTGTTTGGCTAGCTCCTCGATCCTTTCATAGCATCTTGTATAGGAGCTACCACATCTATTTTTGTATCCATGGCATCTTCTTGATGCCAATCAATGAACAACTTACTTTATCAACAAAAAAAATATATATATGGATTGTCCATAAGTTTGTTTATCTCAGAACAGCATGTCTCAAACAAGGTTATACATAAAGAAGTTACACATTTAAGCAGAAATCAATGTGACTATTCAAGATCCTTTTCCCCAACCTAATGGAAGCATGAAATTAGAGAAAATCCGATAATATCAGCACAACCCATTAAATATTGATTATCTATTCTTATTTCCATTACTGATGTACACAAAAGCTAGTTTTCCCGAATGAAATGCAGAGATTCCATTATCTTTAACTCTTCCTTTTTTTTATAATTAAGTTGGTGAATGAGATCAATGAATATGAGACAGTAGATAAGAAAAATTAATACCCTGACAATGCCTTCAAGAACATCAACTCCCAGAACAATTGGATCCTTCTTGTTGAAGACACAATTCGGTACGATCTTGAGCACACAGGGGAAAACTGCTTCTTCAGCAACTTCCTTCTTTTTTTCTTCCTTGATAGTGTCAATGTAGGCTTTAAACTGATCAAATAAATGATATATAATATCAGCCATAAAAACCTTGACACCAAGATCATCTGAAAGTTCCCGAGCTTCCTGTGTCACTTTAACATCAAAGGCCAAGATGGTTGCATACTCTTTCTTCTTCTCAAGCATAACACTAGCTTTCATGACATCCTTTTTATGCACAGGACCTATGCCAATCCCACTGACAGGTATGCTTACTTCTGGGGTCTTCAAAAATTCCAGCAAAGCTTCCAATGATCCAAGTGTAGATGCTTGAACATATACTCCCTCTCCACTTTTGTCGATCCTGCTCATCACTGACTTCATATCTTCCATAGCTGCTTCTTTGATGTCTTCCACATCATCATCAGGCCCCACAACATATAGACTAGTTCCAGCAATTGCATGCTCAAAACCCTGAACAAAGAATAAAAAGAACCAAGGAGGAAAAGGAGAAATCTCTCAGTCTCACTTATTCATGGAAAACCACCACTAAATCAATAGCCATATAGTGAATAGTGACAGCATCACACATCAGTAGCAGAAAATATCAACATTCATGCAAAGGACTGAAAGGTTATGGCTCGCTAGTTGGACTTCCAAGTCAAATTTCACTGAAGTAACAAACTACACAAGAACAACCATTGGATTTCTTACAACTATTCCAAGTCAAAATAGGATGGTATTTGTACAGATATTCCAACAGAATTTTTCTCAAAGGTATCACAAAATATCCGACTTAGGAAATCAGAAATTCTGAACATAATTGATATGCTCAGGGACATCATGAACAGAAGAAAAAGAAAAGAAGAGACTATATGTGCCAAAATTAGAATAACCTCCCAATGCTCTTGCACAAATTCCATCATATTTGCTGAACATGAGTGATCTTAGGCGTATTTATATGCCTAGGAACCAAAGAATACCCGCATTTAAGCCAAGTTTGGAATCGTTTTGTGTTAATTTATAGTCGTGTCGAGTCTTTTGAATGCATTTATACTAACCAACATAATTAGTTGTGTAGGTGAGTTAAATGTAGGAACGAGCACTAAAACGGGAGTTGGGAAACACGAACAGATCCAAGTTGAAAAGAATGATGAAATGAAGATCAAGAAGGATTTGTATCCTCTCCGTGTCGCGGAGAGGAATTTTATTATCGATCGAGCAATTGAAATGGAAACAGAAGGGTCCATACCCTCTCCGCGA
This sequence comes from Solanum tuberosum, assembly GCF_000226075.1. Taxonomy (NCBI): domain Eukaryota; kingdom Viridiplantae; phylum Streptophyta; class Magnoliopsida; order Solanales; family Solanaceae; genus Solanum; species Solanum tuberosum. The sequence continues at coordinate 529,089 of NW_006239067.1, forward strand.
CATTTTTAATTTTGCTCGTGAAGTAGTATTTGAGACAGAGTGGTCCGTGGAGTGGCCGTGTCGCAAAGAAGAGTTGATTTCCATAAAACGAATCTGAACAGCAGCTCCGCGTCTCGCCCCTACTTGCCCGTTTTGGCCGTTTCGACTTAATTATAAATAGACTCAGTTTTTATTTTATTAATTATTCTTTTTCTGGGTTTAGAAGAACGACGATTTGGAGAGCCATTTCATCTGTTTTTAGGGTTCTTTCCTAAACTCTTCTACTTTCGATTTATTTATGATATATAAACCTTGTTTAATCGAAATTCCTATTATGAGTAGCTAATTTCCCTAGTTCTAGGGCTGTGGCTACAGTATGATTGTAAATTATTGAAGCTTTATGGATTGACATTAACTATCATATGAATCTCTCTTATGTTCTTGTTTTTCGTATTTCATGCTTGATCACCATTGAAATAAACATATTGTCTGAATTGAACTCGGGAGAGGAATAAGAGGATAGAACGTGGGGCATGAGGAGCATGATTTTCTCTTAAGAATTAGAGTTAATTTGTATCTAGGATAGGGATATACCTAGAAACCTTGCTTGGTCATTATACAGGAAGAAAACGTAATGCTCGATAATTGGTCCAGCCTATCCCCGCTCAACGATGTAGTTAGGTTGCCATTTATCATAGGCGATTAGAGGTCGGGAGACCATAATCATATTTTTAACCCTGTGATCATTGATTGGATAGTTGATAATTATCTGTTTAACAAGATGATGTGCATGATTCCTGATGTAAGCTACAGCCCTGGACTTTACCCAATCAATGTTCGAACCCTTAGAAATTGAATCACTTTTGTTTAGCTTTTACTTGAATTTTAGATTATAAAATTGTTAGAATATGAATAGGTTTATACAATCCTATTAAAATAGGAATAGGTTTATACAATCCTATTAAAATAGGAATAGGTTTATACAATCCTATTAAAATAGGAATAGGTTTATACAATCCTATTAAAATAGGAATAGGTTTATACAATCCTATTAAAATAGGAATAGGTTTATACAATCCTATTAAAATAGGAATAGGTTTATACAATCCTATTAAAATAGGAATAGGTTTATACAATCCTATTAAAATAGGAATAGGTTTATACAATCCTATTAAAATAGGAATAGGTTTATACAATCCTATTAGAATAGGAATAGGAATAGGAATAGAAATAGCAATAGGAATACTAAATAGTATCCTACTTGGTAAAGGATTGTATTCTAGGGTCTATAAATAGGGTCTCAATGTAATAATGTAGACACAACAACAATTCAATAATATTCTTTTCCTATATTTCTCACATGGTATCAGAGCCTCTACGAACTTGGTAGAGAATTAAAGAGCTTCCGCTGCCGGCGGGTGGCACCCATATATGCTGCCCGTCTGGCCAATGATTATGTTAGCAAAAGTTGGGTCACCATGCATCATTCTAGTGACTACTTTCTTATATCTAATTTGTGTAGCACCGTGCCATC
>NW_006239067.1:530783-543571 GCF_000226075.1 Solanum tuberosum
CCTACCCATATTATTTCTCTTTTTCAATAGGATCGTGTCGTCAATCTGACTTTTCCTATATAATTTTTATTCTCTAGTTAGGTCGTGCCATCATTCCGACCCTACCTATATAATTTTATTTCTTAGATTGTGACCACTTTTACCCATCAAATCTAATACTCCAGCATATGAGCATGTTTCGGGCAATTTTTCGGTGACTTGTTTAATATCGACTATCTATTGATTCCAACATGAACCATGTACTTTATACTAGATTTTGAGCACTTTGCAGCTCAGTGGGAGCTTAGTAGCCTTGCATGTCGATTATGCGAGTCACTCTATGGTCTGAAACAGTCTTTGCAAGCTTGGTTTGGGAAGTTCCAACACTGTAATTTTATCACTCTGTGTTTTATCGGCATTATGCATCAAATTCAGTATTTCATGAGAAGATCAAGCACATTGAAATTTATTGTCAATTTTGTGAAGTCGAGTGATCAACTTGAAGATTCCTCACCAAGCTCCTCATCGGTCCTCGTGTTAATTACATTTGTAACAAGCTAGGTACATGAATTGTATGCACTAGCTTGAGGGGGAGTGTTAGAATATGAATAGGTTTATACAATCCTATTAAAATAGGAATAGGTTTATACAATCCTATTAAAATAGGAATAGGTTTATACAATCCTATTAAAATAGGAATAGGTTTATACAATCCTATAAGAATAGGAATAGGTTTATACAATCCTATTAAAATAGGAATAGGTTTATACAATCCTATTAGAATAGGAATAGGAATAGGAATAGAAATAGCAATAGGAATACTAAATAGTATCCTACTTGGTAAAGGATTGTATTCTAGGGTCTATAAATAGGGTCTCAATGTAATAATGTAGACACAACAACAATTCAATAATATTCTTTTCCTATATTTCTCACAAAAATCAATCACTCTTTTAACCTTGATAACACTTTGTGTTTAATTGAAAGTATTGGAAAACTCAAATTATTCTACTCTTGAGTCTCTGTGGGTACGATACCCGGCTCTTCATAAGAGCTATTTTATTACTTGAACGGCCACGTACACTTGCATGTGCGATTTGGGCGCAACAATGAGACATCAAGTGCATTGGTTGGTTTCCTGACAAGAAAAAATAGAAAAAGGAAAGAGGTGTACGTGCAAAGAGATGCTCCTCCACTTAATATTTTTCGTGCAATTATGTAACTTCCTCCAAATCTTTACGAAAAGTTATTTGACTTCCAACAGTAATCAGGACTCAAAAGCTATATCCAGTAGATCACACTCTACTCTGCTTGATTGATCCTAGAAAAACTAATGCTAATTTTCTTTTTAATTAAAAGGAAATTAGGAACCCAAACATAGCATCATCTGATTTTAACAACAAATAAATCTAAGATTCAAAATACATACATTTTCTAACAACAGATCAGTCAAAATAAAATCCACTTCTAAGTCTCTGCATTAAGTGTCCTACCGAATAGACTTCCTAAGCTTGATCCTAAGACTGACCAAAAATGAGCTCACAGATTTACAAGTAGTTGATAATACCTGGGCGGTAATCTTTATACCCTGGGCAGCTTTGATTTTCTTATGATGCAAATATGTTCCCTGAAAGAATTTTGCCCAAACAAGAGAAGGCACTTTTATCAATACGCCATTAGATAAATCACATATCAGATAAATTCAAAGAAATAACATGACAATCACGTCATTCTTCAGATTTTTTTCATGCTCCACTGACCACAAGGTCCAAAAGCACAAAAATAACTAGGACATAACTGAACCTACAGACTTGTGTCCCACGTTTGGAAAATTAAATAAGAAGTAATGTGGATCTCTTGATTGCGGGAAAAGCATATTTTAACAGGGGCAGTTGGAATTTGAACACAAATCTGGAAACCTCACACCAAATTTCTGATCTTCTGTTTCTTTTGTTCAGAGAAAATTCAAAGTGGCAAAAACCAAGTGTGTCTTTGTATATCAGCAATCTAGGATTAATGTAGCAGCTCAACATTCCCATGTCAATAAAAGCATCCACAAGCTTGAAATGATTTACATATCTCAAAAGACAGGGGTCCAAATAACCACGGTACAGGTACTGTTAAAAGAAGGGACCAAAAGAACAACTGACATCATAAACTCAACTTTCAATACAGACACATAACTCTTGAGAAAGTTAAACCTTCAATTTTTGTACGCCACATTTGGCGTTGAGAAAACTAATATAGCACAGTGTGTTACCTTGACAAGCCCAGACTAGATATTACCAGCATATGATCTACGTTAGAGTTCAAACAGAGCTACTGTTGTAGTAAAGAATACTTCTTAGAGGAGTAGGTTTCTTTGATAGATTTGATAGGACAACTGTAATTGTTTTTAGGCTTTTTATTGGCTGTGGGTGTCTCCTTGGTAAATATGGCTTTTGCATTGCCCTAGTGCTTTCAATAGCACTGTTACTAGTTCCAAAATAATAGGACTGAATACTTGCAACATGTATACTTCAATTCTTTTAGCCCATCCATTATTAATTCTCCCCACTCATCAAGCACCCTCCTCTTTTTACTCCTTTTACTTTTCATGATACATACTGGACAAATAACCTCCTAATTGTTTTTATAATTATATTAGGAGTTGAACTAACAACAACTGCTGCTACTAAATCTCATGCAAGTTGGGGAAAATTTAGAGAGTTGAACTGAGGTAAGAGAATATTTTCTTTTTTTTTCTGATAAGTAGGTTAGAGATGTTTTAATGCAAAACCAGTAACCTGGAGTGCCTAAAGGAACATGTAGTTACCTTTACTCGGAGTTCCTTCATGGGGTGAGGCGTTAGTAGTGCTCGGATTGTCGTAACGATAGGTCCCTACACACAAAACAATGCAGGAAAAGAGGAAATTTATAATATTAAGACAAATCACCACACTGGAGGATCTGAACATAGCAACAAAGTAATGGCTCACTAAAGACTAAAGTAATGGACATAAAAAGGAGACTTCCATGCCTGCATGCCACAAACAACGATTTGATCTCCTTCATGAAGGACGCCATTAACCAAAACCACGTCAATAGTCATTCCATGCCCTTCAACAACCTTTACCTCCAATACGGTACACTGCCAAAGAGTAACAACACTTAATCATCCCATATTGAGAATCTCTATTTAACTGATAATGATATCATGTGAATATCATACCTGAACTTCATTGCTGTAAGTAAGTCTCTCAATCATTGTCTTTTGTGTCCATTGAACAAGCAACAACAGCATGTCAGGAATACCCTCACCACTGTTAAAGATCCACGGAATGAACATGTTTAATTAAAATCAACAGTCTCACGAAGTGCTAGATGGACGCCCAAGGAAAAAAGAGAGGAACATCAACACACCTAATAGCACTAGTTGGTACAATACTGAAGGTGTCCTTTCCCATTTCTTTGTTTTTGTAATACAATTCTGTATTTATACCTTGTTCCTTGAACTGGGTAACAATCTGCGAGAATTAAACAGAATTCAATTGAGATAAGGTCCACAAATTGAGGAATGGTCAACTCAAGGAGTTATAAAACCTGAGTAAGCCTCGTATTAAATTCAAATTGAACATCTTTGGACTGTTGCTTCATCGCCTTCACAATGGGAGCATTCTTGCAAACTTTCCATCCATAAAGCCTATCCACCTGCATTGCAATAGTATCAATGAAGCAAATTAAACAACAGGAGATAAAAGAATACAATCAAAATAACACCATTGAAAAGTGCATCAACATAGATTATCTTCACCTTATTCAGAGCAACAATAAATTCTGTATTCCTCATCTTAAGAAGATTAAGTGACTCTATGGTCTGTGGTTCTAGCCCATGCATGATGTCAACAACCAAAATTGCAATATCACATAAGCCTGAACCTCGAGAACGCAGATTCGTGAAAGATTCATGTCCAGGAGTGTCGATGACCAACAAACCAGGGACCTTCAGCTTCGCATCAGCTTTGAGCTCCTTAGTTCTCTCGCGTATATTCTCAGCTGGAAAGTAAGTTGCACCTATCTGCTGAGTAATCCCTCCAGCTTCACCTTCTTGAACATTGGTGCCTCGTATGCAATCAAGTAGCTTAGTTTTACCAGTATCAACATGCCCCATAATACAGCAAATAGGAGACCGGAGATTGTCTTCATTCTGGTTAGGAGCACCAGGTTCTTCAGGACTGCCTTTCTGCTTATTTTGCTCTGCATCCCTATCCTCAGGCTCACCCTTCCTACCTCGGTCATTCTTCAGTACACCTGATACAGTTGCAGCAGTTTTTTGAGTAGGAATCACCGACTTGGCAGCAACAGGCAGAGTCGCTGCACCATGAACAGCTGAACTTGCAACCTTAATCTCTTTCTTAGTTATAGGCTGCTGTTCTGAATCTACCTCCTCATCTTCAAAAGCACTCTTACCAGGCAGTTTCAGATCAGCATCATCCCAACTTTTTGCATCCCATTCTTCATCATCTTCCTCTTCTTCTTCAACTTCATTTTCTTCTGCATCAGCTATTTCTGACTTTTCCTCGGTAATTCTCGAATCCACATCCTCAACTTTCTCAGTTTCCACAGAATCAACCTCTGACACAATCTCCTGATGATGTTCTTTAACTTCTGATATTTCAATCGACTCTTCCTGCGTTTTGCCATTAGCCTGAGCTTGTGGTTTTGACTTCTTCGTTTGATAAATTGGCCGTTTGGCTGTCTCTTTGTTATTCTCCCCAGTGGGGAGTGTCCCACCATTAGCAAGAAATTGTTTCCTCATTGCTTCTAATCTTCGAGCTTCTTCCTTTTGCTTTCCTGTAAGCAGTTTCCCCTCTTGTTTCTTCTTCAAGAGCTTTTCCTTTTCTCTTTCCTTTTTCAAACGTTTCTTCTCTTCTGCAAGTTTTTCTAGCTCTTCCTGGAGATGCCGTTCCTCTTCTTCCTTCCTTAACTTTTCCTCCTCTTCCCTCTTTTTCCTTTCTTCAGTTTCCTTCATCTTTTTGAGTCTCTCTTGCATCTCCCTAACCTGCTTTGACTGTTTTTTATCTACCAATTTTCCTTTTGCGTCATTTTTTGTTTCTTCCTGCTTTTCCTCTACATTAGAGGCAGCAGCTGCTGCCTTTTTTTCTTTTTCCTTTTCCTTCTTCTTTTTCTTCTTCTTTGCAGCAGCAGACTCCATAGTTCCTTCTTCAACTGCTTCCTTCTCAACAGCAGCATCACCTAGTTGAAGCTGCAATTGGCCTTTCTCCTCTTGTGGAAGAGAAGCAAGAGTAGGTGTAGATGTAGCTGGTGGTCCTTCACCAATTTCTGCCAGAATTTTGTCAATGTCATCCTCCTCTTGAGCCGTTCTACCACCCTTTTTCTTCTTAGATTTATTATCTTTTGACTCCAGTTGCGCCTGCACTTTCTCTTCAGACGGGGCAGGAGCAGGAGTAGCTTCTTCACCAAGTTCTGCTAGAATCTTGTCAATCTCATCCTCATCTTCTTGAACTGTACGACCACCCTTTTTCTTCTTGGTTTTATTCTTAGAAGTTTCTGGTACATCTCTTTCCTGCTTTTTTCTGTCATTATCATCAGCTTCTTCTTCAGGGTTAACCCCTGGGCTAGCTTGTTCTGGTTCATCTTCTTCCTTAACAGCAATTTTTTTCTTCTTCTTAGATGACTTCTTTTTACCTGCGAAAATAAGTTCTGGCGCATCAACCTCTTCAACTGTCTCTGTCTCAAACTTAGAAATAGAAGTATCTGCCTCCTCTTCTTCATCAAGAAGCGCCACACTAAATGAATTGCCAATAGCCTTCCCCATACCAGCAACGACAGGTTCTTCATCTTCCTCGGACTCTTCATCACCAATTGTATCAAAAGCTGTAGAAAACACACTAGCACTGGCTTTTCCCTGCTTTGACTTGTTCAGTTTCCCAGAGAAGGGAGCAATGCCTTCATCCTCTTGGTCACTATCCCTCGTTAAATCCTCTCCATAATTAGAGGCACCCTTCTTCCCCTTTTTAGCTTTTTTCTTGCCACCAGGTATTACTTTTTCTTCCAGAATGACAGATTCCTCAGTCCCAATAGTGGTGTATTCATCATCATCAATTACCACATTCTTCTTCCTTGACTTGCCTCCACCACCACCAACCTGCTTGGCCGGCTTCTTTCTCTCACCATCATCAAGTACTGTATCTTCCTGAACTGTAGGTTCTTCAGTCTGGACAGAGTACTCATCATCGTCAATCACCCGATTCTTCTTCTTGGACTTCCCTCCTCCACCGCCCTGCTTGGGAGGTTCAGAGTTCTCTTCTGTTGTTTTCTTTCTCCCCATTGAACTTAACTGCTAGTTTCGGCAGATGTATGTGTAGTATTACTTCAACCAATCAAAAACCCTACATCCAAAAATCAAAACACACATTCAACATAACAAACCTAATTTTACTTTCCAAAAATATAATTTGAACATTATTTTATATTTCCACTTACCAAAAAATAATAATATAAACAAATCAATTATTTCAGGTTTAAATCTAAATATTCTAAATGAATTATTAAAAAAAAACAAATCATATCTAGTACTAGGTCAATTGTCCAAGCTTCGCACAAGTGTGAACTATCCCAATTAGGTCACATGTTATTAAATTTGTACTGTAGTTGTTAAAGATAGTGTTAATGCAAAACCTTAACTTATTATTATCATTTTATTTTTTAAGGTCTCCGGATATACGCCTAAGAGAATATTGTCGTTATGGCTTTAACATGCATTGGTTGAGTCTGAGTAAGAGTAAGTCGGTTTAATTTATATTTCATTCCTTATAAATTTGTCTGCATATCCTTAACAAATTGTATTTTTCATCTAATTCTTAATAGCAGTATGTTTCGTAACATATCATATTATTGATCTAACAAGAGTGTGCTCAACATTAGCATCTAGTTGATTAATACACCTCGAGTATTTTGTGTGTCACACCAATCTTAAATCCACACCGCTATTTTCTTGGTTTCTTTTAATGTTGTTTATCTTGCACCTAATTTGGTAGATATAGTCTACCGCGACATATTATTTTTCATTGGCTTATATTATTTGTTCTTAACGTTGTAGCACATTGTTGACTGAAATACGATACATAATTAGCATGACACTTTTGACATGACACCTTTTGTTGGCTTCTGACATGTCACTAAGCAACGCGCATTGTATACAAAGTTATAGATCATGTGACTCTGTCTAAAAAAGTTGTCATTTATGCAGACCTTAGACAACAATATTACCTATTGTATGATAATAGATGACTCAACCAATGGTGAGGCACAAAAAAATCACAATGATTTGTGGTACAAGTAGTTATAGTGATCTGCATATTATATTCAATATCATTGTTTATCGATTTGAATTAGTAGACCACATCAATCTTCTCTATCATAGGTGGCTTCATCAAAACCGTAATATGTACTATTAATAACAATATCAAACTGCAGGTCAATCTCCTATTATGTAGACCTTCATGCACGCTAGTATTGAATTACGTACTGCTACCTCCGACCGGAGCTGTAGCTTTCAAATGTCATGAATGTAATCAAAGTTTGTTTTTTTCAAAATAGACATCTACGTATCTATTCATTATAAGCCCAACTTCAATTCATTGTATTGAAGCAATTATTGTTTAAAAGTATCCTAACATCTAAAGAAATTTCCACATCAAGAAATAATAAATACCACATCAACTTCTAAAGGAATTTCCAGCATAACATAAGCATAACTTTCATATACTCTAAAATAAAAGGAAAATCATTTTGAAGGATCTATTTCTCATTCCCCTTTTTCATTCTCCTTTTTTTATCGACTTATATATCAACTTCTATTTCTAATTTCTTCATTTTTTAGTGGTTAATCTTCATCATATTTTTATATTTGAGCCTATTACAACTCTGATGCATTTTACCGACTCTCATAATTCGCCTTGCATGTTGAGTTCACACCACAAACAAAGTGACCTGTCCAAAATAATAATGTTTTCAATATCAAATTACCCTAGGCATATCCCAAAATAAAATTCAGACAACAATAATACTATTGTCCATTGCTAACCTCTGATTCATGTCCATGTGTTTTGCATACCATCCTCATTAAGTTTATATATAATCATTCGTTAGGTCAGTAGTTAGTATGTGTTGTATAATTTTAAATTGTATAAGTTACTAACCTCCAAAGTATGTATTTGTAAAAATATTATCATTTTTTGGATTGACTATGTCGTATAGAACCTAATTTATGGTTTTGTTTAGAGCATTTGCATCTTATCTCCATCATGAATCCACATTTATACGGTTAGTTATCTAAAAATTCATCATTTTGAAAAGTTATTTCTGTAATTTTTTCTCGTAAAAATGTGTTGTAATAGCTAAACTTAGTGGTAAATGGTATACCTACTCACTTTCCAATGGGCATACATTCTGAAAGATTTCTTTGTAAATAATATTTTCCTACTCACTTTCCAATAGGCATACATTCTGAAAGATTTCTTCGTAAATAATATTTTTAATGAATCTTTAGTCTTCTTTGTCCTTGTCCAGATTGAGGATTGTCAATCCTTCTCTTGTTGTTACACGTGATACTGTGACATATAATTGTCCATGTGTGAATACTTGTTTTGGAAGATACAATCCAACTCTCTAAATAGTTTGTCTTTGGCTCTTATTAATTTTCATAGTGTAATAAGGTGCTAAAGGAAGCTGGCGTCTATTAATCTTGAATGACCACTTTGAATCATTTGGAGACCTAATAATTTTAGGTATTGTGACTCTTGTGCAGAGGTTCTTATCAGAGATGATGTTATTATTAACAGACCAAATAACAATATGCATGATAATTAATTTTATACCGTTGCAGAATCATTATGGTTGGTTTAGATTTCTAAGAAGTATAACTGAACTTTCTACTTTTAAGTGTATGTCATGGTTAGGGATGCCTAGAGATCATAAGTTATTTAAAAAATTCTTAGGATAAAATATATCTTCCTTATTAGTGTCCATGATTGCTTTGCACACGTTGTCAAAGCTATAATAGGTTCTTCCTTCCCGTGGTATCATTTTCATAATTTTTCTCATTTAGATAATGAACCATTTCAATTTTTTTGTGTGAATATGGCTCTTTCTTTCAAGTACGTTGAGTCGTTATACTTCTGTAATAGGGACGGATATACTGCCTCTACAATTGATTCTATACGATTATGTGGCGGTGCAATGCACACACTAGGCAAAAAGTTTAATAAAATTCTTCTTTTTTCTGTATAAACAGATCTCTCTCCAACCTTCAAAAGTCATTTATCAAAACTTGCAATTTTGTGTGCTTTTGATTTCATTATTTTTTTCATAATTAACACGCATATGTTCCTTCAATTCATAAATAGAGAAAAAGGGCCATAAATGCGAGAAGTTTAGTGCATCAACAATGTTAGCTCGTATTTTTTTTAAATAACTGACATAGTATTTGATGGAAATTACCTCCACATACGACTGTTAGTCTCTTAGAAGGTTTATCGGAGCTACTCTCATACCTACCTCGGAGAATGTCCTTCAGGTTCTAGTCTAAGGCTTCAAAACAAAATTTATTTGGCATTGGTCCTTCATCTCAGATAATCAAAACAATTTTTTAAGAAGTTTCGCTAATTAGATGCTTTGTTTTATTTCACAGATTGACTCAGAAGTGACGTCCAGAGGAATATAAAAACGTGAATGAGCAATCCTACCATTTGGTAATAACAAAACTGTTATATCAGAAGCAGTAACAGGGAGAACTATTTTTTATTATGATTTGATCTTTGAAATAATTGTATTCAAAATAAATGTCTTGTGCATACCATCATGGTCATGTATAAAAAATAATCTGCCTTTTTCATTATCAATAGATAATATTATTGCTTCATATATCGGAAGTTGACAACAAATTAACAGAGCGAATGATTTATCATGAATTTTTTTGAGCTCATCTTTGTCATAGTTTAGCTCTTCATTAATCAGACCGTATCCTACATCAAGCATTAATTTAGAATCTAAAAGTAGCAACCCTTCTATGTCTTTCAAACTTTTACTCATCTTTTGAAGGATGTTTTCAATCTCAAACAATGAATACGCTTCAATTTTTTCTTCACTTAGTTTTAAATCTTTCAATTGTAATCTTTTTCTCTGCATTGATATGATATCTTCTAATAATACTCAATAGTTATTCTCTTAAAACTTACTTGAATTAGAGACCTGATAGTGCATAACTATAATTACAAAGAGATGTCTCAACTCAATTCCAATTGCCCACCTTATCATCATCAAATAACCCTAATGCGTAGCAGACCTTTCAATAAGTTTTACATTCTACTCCATTAATAATTTTGAAGGAATTACACCCTTTGACAAAATTAAGCAACATGCGCTTATAAAATCGTTCTCCACTTACTGAATGTGCAAAGTAGATTCTACCAACTGCCCGCCCCTTCTACTTCCTTTGTCCATTTTTTGTTTCTTCCATTCTAGACCCAGTGCTTAGGAAAGTTTGAATATATCAACTCTCTCAAATTAGGGTATTCTTTATTTACCTTATACTATTTTGTAAATTTTATTTTTTCTATATCGAATCTACCCAATACGCTTTCAAGTTGCCTTGGTTCTTCAAATATTATGGTGTTTTGCCCTTGTAAACGGAAAGGTAAGCGTTCAATTGTTGTTTGTTTGTGATGTATGTCAAATTTGTAGATCCTCCAACAAGCTTTTTAGTCGATATGTATCTTCAATCAAAATACTTGATGATCTCATCGTTGTTTATTTTTGTCCTGTCAGATTCTGCTATAGGTGTTGCTCTATCAGACCATTTATGAACATACTTGAATAGGTACTTCAGCGATCTTGAGTAGTTGCAAACTTATGTCACCGTTATGACGCAAAATCCATTCTTGTCACTCTTCACTAACGACTCAAATATGCAGTTTTTTTTAAAACCAAAATTAGACATGTGTCATTCATTCAATGATCCACGCAATCTAAATATTTCATTTTATTTGAAGTCATCCCAATTAAATTTGAAGTTGACCCACTTCCCATGTATTTGTTTTGCTTCTCTCAAGAGGGAATTTGAAGGGAAAAAATATTGTTATTAAACTCGGAAACTTAGAATTGTCACTAACCTCAATAGCCTTGATTTTTCTTATTTCATTGAGAATCTTAAATGTTTGGACTAGAATTTTTTTTGAAAACCATTGAAAGAGAAAACGAGAGTAAAGTTATTTTTTTGGAAAAAAAAAATACAAAAATCTTTTGCTTCTTTCATAACTATGGGGATTGGAAAGGAAAAGTGAATCATTGAATTGGGGAACATAGAATACTGTTGTATATTGATATGATAGGATGTGTCAATGATGTCTCTTTTATTTGAATTGATTGGTTTGGGTCATGAGAGCTAAAAGTGATGAACTTTAATCCACTTCTGTCAATGAGGGGGGAAAATGTGGGTTGGGTTATAAATTGGGTTAAGGGGTGGGGGTGTTCAAATTAATTGAACTAGATTAAAATAAAGTGGGACAAATTAAATGATGTAGACCACTGAATGGATGACAGTATCTTATCATAATTTTCAAAAACTATCGATTTGAACCACTAATAAAGAGAGCACGACTGTACATTTTATGGATATGATGATGCCATAAGTAAATTCTACTATTAATGAATGACACAAATAATCATATTCTGAAAAATCGTTGATATATTTGAGCTTTTCATACACTAATTGCAATCTAACTAATTAAAAATCATTAATATGTAGAACAAGAAAGACATAAAGTCACCACTGAAGTTGTCCTGAATTTTCAAATAGACACTTTAACTTTGCAACCGTCCTATTACCCCACAAAATTTTCTAATATCTTTGTAAAAGGGCCATTTTGACCCATTCCCTCACATGGGACAACACGCGTGATGCCAACACTAGTTCAACCCGACCCGGTTCATTTCAAAAATAGAAAAGTCTTCATCTATTTGTTATTTCTTAGCTTTCGATAGTCTCTTCCTTTTTCAGGTCAAACGATTGCGGTGATCATCTTTCTTTTTGGTGTTCCTTGGTCAATATTCTCGAAGAAACAAGGAATTGAAGCTTGAAGGAACAAATAATTGAAGGTCTAACATGTTATGATTTTCATACATTATTTGTAAAGATCATATATTTTCTATTTTTTTGATTTTAGGGATTATCATAGTGTAAAGAGTGTTAAATCGACCTATTATAGTTTCTATTAATAGGATTTTATAGTTTTTTTGATGTGTTCTTGACTAATTGCTACCATTAGAGTTTTGTGTTATCGACTTAGTGCAATTGTTAGTAATTGTATTCGAGATTAGGATTTTGTGTTATCGACTTATTGTTATTGTTAGTAATTGTGTTCTAAGTTAGGATTTTGTGTTTTCAACTTAGTGCGACTTGATTGTGATGTATTGTAATATCATACATATGTAGAATTCAATTGATACATTATCGACTTATTTACAAGTCTTTTATTCTGATAGTGTTTATGATAAATGTTAGTGATTCAATTTCTGTTAGTGATTATGTTTGTTGTGTACATATATATGATTGTGTTAACTTACAATTTGTTGGAGTTTGTTTTTGAAATGTGTGATTGAGTTGTGTTTTATTTGTCTTGTTTACATGTTTTTTCAGGATGTCTTTTGTGTTGATAACTTTAAGATGGTATCATTGGGGAAAAATAGAATTTGATCCCCTACCTAAATATATTGGGGGGGGGGGGGGGGGGGGAAAAATTTTTTAC
>NW_006239067.1:543781-649851 GCF_000226075.1 Solanum tuberosum
TTGGGGGGGGGGGAGGGAGTGACAGAATTTCTACAAGTAGATGTTGATAGGATGTCTTACTTTGAGTTGAGGGACTACAAAAAGAAATTAGCATATACAATACATTGTGATTTTTTCATTAAGTGGGATAGGTTATTGGTCCTTGTTGATAATGATAATGTTATATTTGACCTTTTCAATATGATAAAGGATGAGAATGAAATTGAGGTGTATGTTTCTCATGGGGTTAATGAACCTGATCAGGCTCCACTTAAATTGGAGTTTGTCCCCAATGTGAGTGATAGTGGGGTAGGTGAGGAGTCTTTGAATGAGGCTTCCCCTAATAATCATCCTCCCTCTTCTTTCTACTATTGTGCTTTCTCCTTCTACTCTTCCTTCCAACCCTATAACTGAGACCTTATTGGGTCCTTCTAAAGCTCCTTCTATTGTGCCTCATCCTTCTACTTTCCCTTCCAACATTACAACTGAGACCTCATTTGATCCTTTTTAAGATCCATATCCTCCTTCCACTGTGCCTCCTTCATCTGATCCTATAATAGATCATGATTCAAGTGATGATGAAGTGGAAGATGAATCAAGATCTGAAGGAGATACTAAATAAGATAGAGAGGTAGACAGTGATGTCCATCAAGAATATATAGATATAAGGGAAATCAAAATGCATTTCAAAAGGTCACAAAGGAGAAGTAGAGGTACTACTTCATATCAGATTCATGTTGGTGAAAAAGGATCTAGATATAGGGTATGATGAGACAAATATTGGTATTAGAGGAAGCTTAGTTGGTAAGCTAGGAGGTGATGTACAAGGTAAGACCTTTATTGTCTTACTGTTTTATTGTTTTTTAGGTTTGATTTTAGGTTTACATTTTAACTATTATTTGTTTGTTATGTTGCTTTGTTAGGGACTAGAAATTAATGTTCAAAAGGTATTGCCATTGGTTGAACACAGAAAATGTGCAAGACAAGTTCTTGAAAATTGGTGTAAAAGCCGGAAAGAAATTGAAAGAAGAAAAGTATTTTGGAGAATTGCTAAATCCACATTTGAAGATGAGTTGAAGAATAATATACAGGAAATGAAGAAACTAGGAAGAGCATGTTTTGGATGATCTTTTATGGTACAACTTGGATACATGGTGCAAGAGATATTTTCAAAACTATAGCAATATGTTGTGGACAACAATATGACAGAGAATTTTAATGTTTGAATACTTTCCGCAAGGTATAAACCAATCATAACAATGCTTGAGGAGATGAGGGTGAAGATGATGAAAAGAATTGGTGATTTGAGACAGTTCTCAAACACTAGGATCACTAATATATCTCCTATGTCTCTAAAGATTTTGCAACAAAATATTGACAAGTCTATGCAATGCAACTTGTCTTGAAATGGAGAAAGAGGTTTTGAGATTAAGCACTAAGGTTTTACACATACTGTGGACATTGTTAGTAGGAGTTATAGTTGCAGATCTTAGCAGCTTAAGGGCATTCTTGTCCTCATGGTATTGTTTCCCTTCATTACAAGGAGTTGGAATCAATCAATTATGTGGCTAGTTGTTATAGCAATGAGACCTACCTTAGCACATATGCACATTTTATTCAGCCAATGAATAACATAAAAATATGGCCAACATCAAATAATCCAATCGTAAATCCCCCAAAGATCAAGAAGATGCTTGGAAGACCAAGTAAGGTTAGAGGAAAGGAAGCAAATGAAAGCAGAAAAACTAGAAAGCTAATTAGCAAAAGTGGTGTTGTTATGACTTGCAGCAAATGTGGTACACAAGGACATAATAAAAGAGGATGTCCTACAAGAAACCGAGTTGGTCCAAGTCAATAAGCTGAAACATCTTCTTAAGAAGAGGTATATTTTAAATTTTTACTTTCTAGTGTTATATGTATATTTACTGAAATATCAATAAACAGGCTACTGATAGAGCAAGGGGCATAGCAAGAGGTACTGGTCCAAGTCAGTTAGCTGAAACATCTTCTCGGACACAAGTACTTTTATTTGTTACTTTCAAATGTAAGCTATATATACATGTATTGAAATATCAACATACGTGCTAGTGGAAGAGTAGCAGGAGGCAGAGCAAGGGGTAGTAGTTCAACTCAATCACCTGGAGCTTCTTCACAGGTATATATATACACTAGTTTTTCGACACGTGCATTGCACGTGATTACCAATTCAAAAAATATATGTTATAGTAAGTAGTATTGCTTATTTAAGTGAAGATTTGAATAATAAGGTTTGCACAAAATAATATTGCAGATTCTTTTGCGAATGTTCAATGTGGATCGTCATATATATATCTCTTATTAATGCGAATCTATTAAGATGGTCAATGAAATTTTTTATTAGTTAAATGCAATAATGCATACATTTATTTCAATTTGATGAGGTTCAATCATGTAATTAGTAGTATCTCAGTAATATTACCTTATAGACGATATTTGTTGTGTACTTTTCTTGTCATCTAACCAGATGTGCTTTGCACGTGTATTCCACGTTAAACTGTTTAGATGTCATATGAACATGTGAAGAGAACACCTACATTTTATTTTTTAGAACTAATCTTTGTATATTGATTTTTATTTTATAAGCTATAACATAATATATGACGTTCTTGTTGTTGGCTCTCATATTTGACTTCTCGATTGACTGTATACATAAATCAAAGATAGTACGTAATTTTACTGTCCATAGTTAACTGAGAAAGGTTTGCTTTTTATTACCGGAAAAACTAAAAATTAAAATTAAATAATATATTCTATTTGTGAAATCATATATATAATCACATGTTTATCTTACACTCAACAAAGATGTAGTTCATATATTTGTAAACGATTTTCAATGTATTCAATCAAGCATGATTCATCCAAGGAAAAATAACAACATCGTGTTATCACATATATAGGGGCGGTGTAATAATATGAAAAATTATTGGTCAAAAGTTAATACAAGAAAAGATGAAAGATAGAAATAATTAATGTAATAATTAATAATTCATAATATTATAACTAAAGAATGTTAAAGAGTGTGAATAACGTTTGCAATAATTAGAAATAACTAAGATAATTTATAATGTTATAACTAAATGATTAATGTGCAATAGATGTATTTCTAATAAATTTTATACTTACATAAATAAATAGGACTTTTAATTAATGTTACTATTTTTTCTTATAGTTATTAGATTTTAATTTAGTGTAAGGACAAAATGAAAATGTTTATTCCATATTACTGAATATAAAATTTATTTTGTAATTGATAAATTTTTAAATGATTCATATATATTCACATATTTTCACTCTTGAGAAGTTTAATAATTTTGGAAAAAGATGTTCAGAAACATATATTTACATCACAACATAAATTGTTAACAAAATAAATGAATTTTACTACATCATGTTAACTTCATATATTGGAACATTACATACTGATGTATATATTAAGCAAAAAAATATTTATTATATCATCAAAATTATTTTCCTCAAGTACTCGAGGTTATGGAATGTACCCTCTAAGGATAGAACGATTTACTTCATCAGAATAGAGGTACCTCATATTCTGCTATTTTTTTAAAAGTAAGAAGAAGAGTAGGAGATTAAAAATAATTGTGGTTGAACAATGAAAGGAAGCCCCTCTATTTATAGTCAACAACGGGTAGTATGAACAAGTATTTTTTGGGTCTTATCTGAAAAGTCATGACCTTTTCGAGAAGTCACAACCCTTTGGAAAAGTCACAACATATTGAAAAAGTTACAACTCATTGAAAAATCACAACCCTTTGAAAAAAGTCACAACTTATCGGAAAGGTCACAACTCATAAAAAAAGTGACTTTTTAGAGAAGTCACAACCATTTGAAAAAGTCACAACTTATTGAAAAAGTCACAACTCTTTGGAAAAGTCACAACTCATCGAAAAATCACAACCCTTTGAAAAAAGTCACAACTTATCTGAAAAGTCACAACTCATCGAAAAAGCCACAACCTAAGCCAGAGATATTATAGTAATTTAACATTGAAGTTAGGAGTTCATGTTTTTAAGGTAATATATATATATATCATATATTATACTATAAATGAGAAGCCTCCAAGGCAGAAGTTGAATTACCAAAATGTCCTTATAATGTCATAATATTGATGAACAAAAATGTACACATTAATTATAAATAAATACTATTATATTCTATTAAACACTATTCTTATATATTTATGGACAAAAATATAAATACACACTCTTAAAAGCTAGGATTGTTATTTATTTAGTTTCTCCTTTTTTTTCATTCTTCTTCCTATTATTTTGTTTTATCTTATTTGTATAAATGCCCAAAAAGACTTGCAACTTAAGAACTGCATCGGTTAAAAATATATTTTAATAGCACCTTAGTGAAGAATACTAAAAGTTTCTAACAAAACAAAACTGAACCCACAATCAATTGTTACAAACTGTATGGAAGAAGTGTGAAAGTTTTCAGTAACTGTTACTATTTCTCTATTAGTTTATAAATGATTTTTTCCTCTACAGCTCATATTTTATGTATATTGGGTTTACAATTTTCGTTAGTTTTTTCATATTTCATCATTATTCATGTTTTCTTCTTATTACAATTGTAAAACCTATTTGATTGCAGAAGAAGATTCACAAGAGCTTTAGCAATAATTTGGTACGAAGAATAGAAGAGTGTTACAACATCAAATACAAAATTGTTAGTTTCTCCGTCTCAATTTGTGTGATATTTTTCAGTTCTTGAAATTAAATTATATAAATTTTAATTAATATTTTAAAAATTACAACTTAGAATACTTTTTGTATAATTTTTCGAATATATGTATTTTTTATTTTATAATATTGAGTTAATTTGATCCAACTTAGCTTCGTAAAATTAATCGAATTGACTCTCGATTAGCCAAGACTGTCACATAATTTGGGCTGTATGACATTACATGTCTCCCTTAAAACTCAAGGTGTTAAATACATCATGTACAAAAAAAATTCATATAAGGGATATAAATGTTTGATATATATGTAGCTAAATTATATTATGCAAGTGTTTTAGTTATTTCCCCGACTACATAATTGGGTTTTAATGTTCTCTTTCGCATGTTCTATTCATTATATATCAAACGTTTATATCCCTTATATGAATCATTGCCTGTATATATTTTTAAAAGTTCAAAAGTCATTGGATGATATAATAGAGGATAACTATCGAGTATAAGGTATGTAGAAATTTCCTTTTGCAATCAAATCGGAATCATTTAATCATTTTTGTATATTAATTTTTGTTCATATTAATATATCACATGTTTGGACCTAATATCATAAAAATTTAACTCGGTATTAATTTTAGTTACCCAATCAAGTTGTGTTGTCCAAATCTCGTAGATTCATCGATTGTCTAATCATTTGACATACAATAAAGATGTTATTTGAATAGGTTGATAGTTCATCTATTTTTAAAAAAAAAAAAAAATTGAATAGTTTGTGATACTCATTACAATGTGATTTTGACATATATAACTCAAATCGTAATAATGTGTCCAGAGGACTCACGTGCGAAGCACGTCTCCATAACTAGTTGTATATAAATATAAGTTGCAGTGTTGGGCCGTGCTAAGCACAGGCACATCCCTATCTAGTAATATAGAAAGATAGATATGATTATTGAAAATCAATGAAGATTCCGGTAACATGACCACTGATCACTTAAGTAATAGTTGCACAAAAATGCCAAAGAAGATTCCTTTACATGTCTATTTGGAAATCAATTCCACCTATCCTCAACTTTCAAGATAATTCTCCTCCACAAAAAAAACAACACTTCCCCTAAGTCATCAACTTAAATTAAAAATTAGTACTCAATCTGTATGTTAAATCGATCCACATATTACTTCTTTCTTTTGTTGTTATACACTAGTGATAAGGAATTGATTATTTTATATACCCAATAGATTTGATCCGAAAAGAAAGACTCAAAACAAGTTATATATGACACCTACGGATAGCAAATGGCACGGATAAGAACGCGCAGAACGTTCAAAAAAATTGTTGAGACTTCTTTCATATTCTAGTAAAATTCATTTGTGTTGCAGCTGCTATATTTAGATGATCACTTGCTGATGAAACCACATATCCTAAGATCCACATAAACCCACAAAAGAATATTGGCATAATACATAAATATATGCTCTTTAACTTGGCCTCATTTCATATGAGTTAATATCTTAAAAAGTCACTGAACTACAGAAAATTATCTAATAAAGTCATTGAACTTTATTTTATATCAATAAAATCACTCAACTTAAGACTTTTATCTTTAAAAATCTTCAATTACATTTTTCATCAAAACAAATTTTAGATGACAAATTATTTATTTTGTTTTTTTGAATAGTTTGTGATACTCATTACAATGTGATTTTGGCATATATAACTCAAATCGTAATAATGTGTTCAGAGGACTCACGTGCGAAGCACGTCTCCATAACTAGTATATATATATATATATATATATATTCATTTGTAAAAGATTTAGTTATAATTGCATGCACTAATATGTGAAAAATCAGACCACCACAAATAATGAAAGTTGTAGAGGAAGATGTGCAAGAAGAGGCTCATGAAGAGACAGTTTTTCAAGTCCTCTAGATGTTCCGACTCAATCACATGAAACTGCTACAAACACAGAGGTAATATATCTAATTATAATATCATTTATAGAAAATATAGATACTCTAATATTTGAGTTTCAAAGTATAGACTGTAAATAATAGAGGTAGAGGAAGATGATTAGGTAAAGGAAGAGGAACATATAGAGGAAGAGGAATGCCCCAAAAAAGAAATGTGAATGAAGGACGAGGTAGAGGAAGAGGAATACCTCAACATAGTCAAACTAGTTCGGAAGCAACATGTAGTGCAAGAGGCCTAGAAAAAGGGAAGAGACCAGTAGAACACGAGGACACCAATGGAGGATAAACAAGTCCTTTTAAAAGGCCAAGAATGAAAGGTGTTGGCATATACCAAGATGAAGATGGATTTACAACTCTTACTGTAAGTTTATATGCATACTTCAAATTTTATATGTAAGCCTAAATGTCTTTTGATTTGAATATGTATTTATTTGACTAAGCAGCCTAGATTGTTAAGTAGAAGAGTCATCAATACTAGTACAAAAGTGACAAGAGGGTTGATGTTGTTACTAGTGATATTGGCTACACACCAAGACGTGGATTCAAATGAAAGAGGAAGACAACTATTACCAGTGACAACCTAGAAAGAATGAGGACTGAAAAAGTTAACCAAACTAGGTCTGCAGCTACTGCTAACAATCAAAGTCAAACTAGTTCAAGTAGGAAGACCCATGTGCCATGGAAGTAGGACATTCTGATGTTGTGTTGTTGATTTTGACAAACAAATTTTAAATATGTATATTCTGGTGTTGTTTTTGGTTGGAATCAAACTCAATTTTGCGTGTAACCAAACAAAACAAGATCAACTTAATAGTTGTAGTTCAAATTGAATGATTATGTTGGAATGAAGTACTCTTTTTGATCAATTTTTGTTGCTTTTTGTAGTTGATACTTCTTCTCATCTACTTGTAGTTGAACATATTTTTGAAGTTTCTCAAATGGTTACCACAATCATATAGACACAACCAAATACATTAACAACTTGTTCAAATCATAACTATTTTGAAAACATTCGACAACAAAAAACACCAAAAACTTGAAAGTAACTAAAGATGTCTATGGCCATTTTGGTTGCACACACCTACATCTTCCATCCTTCACATTCTTGGTTCGGCTTAAAAATAGAAAAAAGCATTACACCAATCAAGACAGTTAGCTTCAAGTTACAATATGAGATCTTCATTTTCTCCTCCATCACCCATTTGATACTTTCAACAGGACTTCCATAGCATGCTAATGCTTTTTCCAACTCCATAATTTTGTTTGCCAATCTCGGAATAACGTACTTGGATCTTATATCAACATCTTCACAATTCTTCCATCTAAAGAAGCTGCATGCATTCTCCTAAAATACGCCATAAACAAATTAAAGAAAAACGAAAAGACAGAAACATAAACAAAAGATCTCCATAAATGATGTAGAGAGCATACACAATAGCGTGGACAAGATCAAAATCATCAACTTGAATTGTGGTCTGACCATGAAGTTTGCATTGAAAGTAAGTCTCTGTGTTCGCATTGCAATTTCACTCGCAACATCGAATCATTCTCATCATTACAAATACGATTCAACATTGCATTTTTGACATTTTCCTTCAAAACGTAATCACAAAAATATCTTCATTACTCAAAACTAAATCAAATTAAGAAGAAATTAAACCTTGAAAAGCTTCAAATTAACCTTTTTCTACTGGAAATTAAAAAAGAAAACGAATTCCTACCTTATTGCGCTTGGGGAAGATGATGAATTCGTAAAAGATAGTATCGAAGCTGATAATGAAATTGTCCGTCAAGAGAGGCACCAACAACTCCTTTTTGAGCTTTGTTTTGGGGAAAGATGATGAAAAAGAAGAAAATAACTAATTAATAAAGAAAAATAGCGACACATGTCACTTTTAAATTGGTTATTCGCACTGAAAACACTGCTTCACGCGTCTCTTGTGCGTATTCACAACCCAGGTGAGGGAATGAGTCAAAATGATCCTTTGTAGAAGATATTAGAAACTTTTGTGGAGTAATAGGACGGTTGCAAAGTTAAGGTGTCTTTTTAAAAATCTCGGACAACTTCAGTAGTGACTTTATGTCTTTTCTCTATGTAAAATTAAGTATTCTATCTATTATAGGCTTAATATAGGCATTATTTGCAGTGATACATCTAGCACCCCTAGATGTCATACATCCAAGAGACATAAAATTTGAGAAATAGCGGTACTTTAAGCCCTAATTATCAATTATAGTGATCGTTTGACTAATTATCAATCATAGTAATAGTTTGATTAATTATCAAATGTAACAATAATTTACTTAGAAAAAACTTACAATACAGCGTATCGATTTGCTTTGTATATGTTCTCTATATCAGAGTGAGTGAATAAATACAACTCTAAAATGTATAAAACTCAAACTCTGGCTATGTATTGTGCATATATATATATATATATACATATATATATTTTGAACTCACACTATTTTGAGTAAATATATTTGATCCCTCGAGTAAATTTTCCCATGTGTAATACACGTATGATCAGATCCAATATGCATTTTATGGAATTTCCAGTATGACACTTGCCCATAAATCCTGATTTCAATATTTGACTCACATAAAGGAAAAGAAAAGGGAGGAATAAGAAATCTCAAAACCAGATCCAGACATACACTTAGAAAAGAATGTACACAGATCTGGACAAACACTAAGAAATAAATGTACAGAGCAACTCATACTCTTCAACTAGACAAAGAAAACACCCTGCAGGTACACTCTAATAAGGCCACCAATCTGGCTTCTTCACCAACATCTCATTATACTCCGGCCTTGAAGTCTGGGATAAGAAGAAAGAACATGAATTCTAAAGACAAAGTGTTGATGCATAATTAAAAGAACATAAATTCTAAAGACCAAGTGTTTATGCATGATTACTAACCTGGGAAAATGAATATAAATCTTGCACTAACAAAGAAATAGATCGAACTAACAAATTCATTTTCTTTCACGATTTTGAATCTCAGTAACAGAACCAAATCATATGAAACTATAGACTGAAACACCTCATAAGCAGTGTCTGATCATTTTAAATCACAATGATCACCAACGTCCCCAAGTTTTTCCTCATTATCATGCCTAGATTTTCCAGAAAGTACTTTTCAGGCCTAACTATATCATCTCTATAGTCATGGTTGGATCTGGATAGCCAATTACAGGAACTGATATAACAAGAGTATAAAATTAAGATACTCTACTACTCCAAATAAACAGCAACAACTACATCTCAGTCCCAAACAGGGGGGGAGGCACGGGTATCCAAGGGGTGTTATCCAATACCGCTTGGTCGGGAATTTATTGCTTTATATATGTATAATACAATATTACAATGCTACAACAAGTATGGATCAAATACTAAAGAGATGACTTTGCTTAGCATAATTGCTTCAATAGCTCACTAGTATGGACATTCAATATTTACCTCAAGGTTATGCATTCAACCCCACTCAGCAACATACTTTTTGAAAGTCTTGTTCTGAAAAATGAAGAAGCCAACAAGGCTTGAACCCTCAACATCATGCTTAAAAGGGAGAAACCAATACAACTGAGCCAACTCCATTGAACTTAAAGTACTGCTAATATTATATTCAAGTGCAGCTCGACTTGCAAGCCAATAAATACTTATATATTGTTGTGGCATTGAATTACTCAAGCAACTTAGCTAGTATTTAGCCATAAAATTTAGGTGAAACTTGTAAAAAAATGAGTTGTTGAAATTGTGTTTGGATATGCATTTTACTTGGATAAAAGCTAAAGTTTCACGAGTGAAAGTGAAATTTCAGCCAAAAAATTGGTGTGGTCTAATTTTTGGAACTTGAACTTTCTTTGAAGATAAATTTTTTAAAACTGACCAGATACATGAACAAACAATGTTTTCAAAAAAAGAATTGAAAATCTTCTCCCCAAAATCTATAGCCAAACTGGAGCTTAAAATCCTAAAAGTTTGAAAAACAAACTCATTTATTTGAGATTCACTTAATCTTCTAGTTGGTTTCCTAGACTTTCTTTCAACTTCTCTAGCTTGAGATGAAAAGGGCAGATTCTTGCATTCTTGCATACCGAGAAAGAATTGAAAAAAGGTTCACTTTACAATTTGTAATATTTGGAGATTACAGTTGCTTTGTAATTTTTGGAGTAATACATGGTGTGTGCTGCTCTTTCAATTGTAGTTCTGTTTGTTTTTTCATTTTTTTTCTTTCCAATTGGAATTTCTTGAAAACATTAATCAAAAAAGAATTGGGTGGGATTCGATGAAGATCATCTAACTTCATCTGAATTAGTATTTTAATTTGTAATGCAACTTGAATTTAGTTTTCTGAAATATGCTGTCATTTTAGTAAATATTATTTACCTCTTTAATGTTGACACCGCTTACGAAAAACTCTCCGTAAGCCACTGGTCCCAAACATGTTGGAGTCGGCAAGGTAGGGTGAATTATCTGAAATATTACTCCTCCAAAACTTATTTCAAATTAATTGTACCATTGCCCCTATACATCAACGTAATAGGTAGGGTAAATCAAAAGTAGTATAGACTCGGTACAGCCACCCACAAGTACTACTCCATCCTGCAATCTCATCACTCTTTCTGAAGCCTTAATGTGCCCCTAACTATTGAGAAAAAACAGAGAAGGGGAAAAAATTAAGGACCTATTTTCTCAATAAAAGCCTTGGAAGAAAACAAGGATGAACAACTTGAAAGCTCATTGAAGGTCACATATTGAATGTAAATCATCCATGGTGGACTCATGAATTTATTTTCTCTTCCTGGAGTGCCCCCCTCTTTATACATCTTTAAGTCTCACATTCCCACTCAAGACTTTATGTACAACTAGGAAACATGATATAGCTTTCATGTTTCATTTTATGATCTCAAAACTTGCTTCCTTTTTTCTTTTTTGATGACTAACTGAATTCTTGCTTTCCTTTATGAAACCAAAATAAAAAGACCAAGATGTTGCATACAATACTCAAGACCATCTGCCTAACTTCACATAGGAATAAACAAGAACATAATTCTAAAATCATTGCAACACTGGCCATCAGACTGTTGTGTCTGCAAATAGACAGTTTGAGACATCTTTTTTGAGAAATTATTTTTTGTTGTTGAGAAAGACAGTTTCAGTAGGGGGTCTGGGGATAAGGAACCTAAAATTGCAGAATCGAAGCCTTCTGATGAAATGGCTATGGAGATTTGCATCACAGGAACAAGCACTGTGGAAGAAGACAATCAAGGCTAGGTTTGGAATGGAGAACAAATGGACTACCTACATGCCCACCCAACCGTATGGGACTGGAGTATGGAGGTCTATCAGAAGTCAGTGGATCAAGTTTGCAAACAACTGTAAAATCAAGGTGGGAAATGGGGGAAAAACACTATTTTGGGAAGATGTGTGGGCTGGACAAGAAACTCTGAAGAACAAGTATCCTGACTTGTTTAACCTGAGCCTTCAAAAGGTATCCACAATTAGAGAAATGAGAGACAATCAAGGGTGGGATCTCAGGTTTAGGAGACACTTGAAGTCTTGAACGACTGGGAAATTAACAGAGTGGCTGAACTACTCAATACTCTGGAGCAATACAAAATTTAACCCCCAATGAGGACAATCTATTTTGGCTACCAGACAAGCAAGGCAGATTTTCAGTTGGTTCAGCTTACAAGACATCACAAAGATCAGTCTCTCAGAGTAGTGGCTGACCCTGGAAGGTGATCTCAGTGTTTCGGGAAGCGAGAAGCGGAAAAAAGCGACGAGGGCTCGCTTCACAGAAGCGAGAAGCGAAGCGCGCTTTTTTTTTTTAAGTAAAGCGATATTTAGTATAAAAATAAAAAATATTAAATAATTGAATAGAGGAAATATATTCTTAGATTAAAAGTAAATAGATAGTCAATAATCCTCATAAGTCATAACATATAAAGTAAAAACATAATTAAATCACAAAAAATGCAGCAATAAAAATATAGAAAAACACAGCAGCAACCAAAAAAAAAAAAAAACAGTAGCAGATCAGTTGCAGCAGCCTCGCAGAGAAGAAGAAGAGAACTTACAGCAGTGGCCTGGCAGCAACCAAAAATAGAAAAAACCATCGCAGAGCAGTCGCAAAGAAGAAGAGATGAAGAGAAGAAGAGAACTTACAGCAGCAGTCGCAGCCTCGCAGCAGTCCAAAAAATAAATTTGAAGTCGCGAAAGGGTATGTGAAGTCGCGTATGGATTTCAGAAATTAAAAAAAAAAAAAAACCTTACAATTTTTTAAAAAAAAACCCTAATTAGCGCTTTTTCAAATTAAGCGCGCTTTTTCAGGCTTTCGCTTTTCTTGCGCTTCTCGCTTCTACAGTAGAAGCGAGCGCTTTTTCAATGTCGCCTCGCTTCAAGAAATAAAAGCGCAGGGGCTGCGCTTCGCCTCGCCTCGCGCTTTTCCTCGCTTTTTATAACACTGGATGATCTGGAAAGTCAAGGTACCCTTCAAGGTTGCATTTTTCACTTGGCTATTAGCCAAACAGGCCATACTCACCCAGGACAACCTTATGAAAAGAGGTCGTCAGTTTTGCTCTAGGTGCTCTTTTTGTGAATGTGAGATTGAGACAATAAATCATCTCTTTCTACATTGTAGAGAGACTGTGAAGTTATGGCAGATTTTCATCAATTTAAGAGGCATAAGCTGGACTATGCCAAGGAGCATCAAAGAGGCTCTAGCTTGCTGGAATAGAGATGGGAATCAGTCGGGACACAGGAAGAGATGGAAGATTGTCCCAGCCTGCATTTGGTGGACTATATGGATGGAAAGGAACCAAAGATGTTTCGTAAACAAGAGTTGCTCTCTGCAGAAACTGAAGATGAACTGTCTAGTCCTTTTCTTTTTTTGTGTAAACACGAATAACCTCAAGAAGAAGAGGATATTCCTAGTATTTTAGATTATTTATGAAGCTTAGTAGGGACACCCCTCCCTCTGTAGTTTTGTTGTAAGTATTACTGGAATACTTTTCTGAGTATTCCTTTTGTTCATAATACAAGTTACCTTCTTCAAAAAAAAAATAAAAAAATGACAGTTTCAGTAATCATATTTCTTGTTCTAGGGGGTGTGGATGAAGGTGCAAGTTAGACACTTCAGGGAAGTCAGTCCAAATTGAAAAGAAAAAGTGGAATATCAGATGTTCCCACTTTCCTGATGATAATTGTTTCTAATGCCCAAATCATTTCATTTTTGGGATACAGAGAGATGCATTATAATCGGTAAATGTCTATACATATCTTTTTCCCCACATAATTCTAAAAGGTTTTCTGACTGTATCTTTGTTTCTAGGGATGATGTGTTCACATGTTCTTCCATGTCAAACACAATACTCATATCTAATTCCATCCCAAATGGAATAACAAATATGTCATCATGATCAAAGAAGCAGGAAGCTGAACTCAGAAGGACCTCATCTTACCACATACATTTTCTGCTAACATGGATGTTTATGAGAGCAAACAAACTGCAGCTGGACCATATATCCCTCCATTTTCTCTAAGGATATCACTTCAGGCAGCCTATGTAGAGAAGACTGACTGCAAATACTTCCACCAACCCTCAACACTCCCCCCCACCCCCACCCCGACCCCATAAGAAGAGGCTTTTTGAAGCTTTGCCTTCTTGAAGAGCATAAAGTTGACTACCATGACGAAAAATAAATAATGGCTACAACCATGTCCCATTAGTTCTGCAGCTCATACTCAAAGTTCAATAGATATGAACAATTGGTTAAATCTGATAGAGGAAATAAATAATGTTATGGAAGTGAATTTATGTTGAATTGGCAAGAAAACTATTAAAGCTCCATGGGTTAGTTTAAGCTATTTAAAACTAATTTAGCTCCATTGGTTAATTTAAGCCATTTATTATTTGAGTGCTGGAGTTAAAGAGGTAATCTACCTGAAGTGAAGATAAGGTAAAGCTATATCAACAAAACTTGAGCAACTTTAAACTACTACAAGTCATGTTCCCTTTTCACATACTAAGAGCTATTTTCTTTCCTCTTTCTTTTTGGCAATAGTTCGAAGAATACCGATTAATTAATTTACCTTGAGGATTCCAACACTAGCTTTTGGGATATCCCTATACAGGAGAGCCATGAAGAATGAGGAGTTGAGGTAACATAATAGCAACTAGCTTTTAAATAATGAAGAATTCTGGGGAAGACGTGTAATGCTCCATACCTTCTAGCATGTGTACGACTAAGTTGACGTTGTCGAAACTATCCAAACACGGGAGGATAAGGTTATAATGAGTCAATACGTTAAGGGTTCAGTGTACTACAGTAAATGTGGTGTTTAATTAAGTTTGAAGGCTGGGAATAACCTTAGAGCAAAAGCCAATTTGGAAGTTGCATTCTTGACAATTGCTTTAAGTGACCTTGATTTTGGTCCGACTTTAAATGAGAATATCGCAATTTATGGAGAGTTTGAGGCCGAATTTCCTATCAAATGAAAGGCCAATAAATAAACAGCTCATCAATCCAACTTTGGAGTAAGAAATTACACGCGTTTTACTATGCCTGCACAGACCCCAAGAGCTCGCGATGAAGCATGCAATCCGAGGTCCACTGCATGCAAATTGGGTGTGATGGAGATCTCACCGTGCCTAAGCCTATGTCGGCCAGAAAATTAAGTTTATAAGTTGCAATTTAGGGCTCCGATCATGGTGGGTGACTGCGGGAGATTAGTTTCAAGCCACTGCCTCGAGAGATTCATTTGCCTTTTACTTGGGCGAGCTTTGGGCTGTTCTCTCTAGATTTCTTCCCTCTCCAACACCCTTAAGCTCATGGTAAGTAATCTATCAAGAATCAAGTGTAAATCTTTATGTAAAATCATGAGAAATACTTGGTCTATGATTTCATCTTGAAGGAAAGTGTGTTCTTGACTTATTCTATGATTTCATCTAGAAAGCAAGTGTGTTCTTGATAATTTCAAGAAGAATTGGGAATCTCTATAATTGAGGCAAGTTTCTAACCCCTCTTTGTCTATAAGCTCGGGTGAGCGTTTCTAGGCGTAGGTTAGTAAGAACTTAGGGGACGGTGATCAGAAGCTGTGAGTTTGTGTATTATTTGTCGTATCATAAATCTTAGAGGTTGGTACATGTTGATAAGAATCAAAGGGATAAAGAAAGGAAATAAGAAAAGATACGTGGGTTAATACTGAGGAATTGAAATTATGGGAAACAAGGGGCTAAAATCCTCACCTCCCAATTGATTTCAACACCCAAAAATCAACCCTACTCAATATTTTTTGGTACGTGTGATCAATTGGGAGGTGAGGGTTTCATCCCCTTGTTGTCCATAATTTCAATTCCTTAGTATTAACCCACATATCTTTTTTATTTTCTTTCATTGTCCCTTTGAGTTTTATCACATGTGTGGTGAAGCCTGAGGAGTGTCAAGAGACCTCGTGAGAAGGTCGTATGGTATAGTAGCTATAGCGAGCAGAGAAGGTGTAAGAGGACACCATTGATTCAGAAGTTTTGTGAGCACGTCGCTTGGCTGCTCAATTGATATTGTAAGAGGACACCATTTTCTCAGCTGCTCATATGTGATATTTCTTCATATGTGCTCCAGTATATGCCTTATGTTATTTTGTCTACTTTACATACGAATACACGTCATATACATACTAATGTCCTTTTTGACGAGGGTGCTGCATTCACAATGCAGGTTTAGATGCGCAAGACAACAAACCACCCCACTAGCCACTTGCTTACAATTCAATTGGTGAGTTGGTGAGCTCCATCTCTTTTTTGGAGCCAGTTGATTCTAGCACTTGTCACATGTATATATATTCAGACATTATGGGTAGGTCGGAGGCTAAGGACTCTGTCCCGGCGAGTATATCAATTGTACAGTTTTCAGATTCTAGTAGAGGCTTCATAAACCACTGGTATGTTTCATATGTCTACA
The DNA here is from genome assembly GCF_000226075.1 of Solanum tuberosum. Classification (NCBI taxonomy): domain Eukaryota; kingdom Viridiplantae; phylum Streptophyta; class Magnoliopsida; order Solanales; family Solanaceae; genus Solanum; species Solanum tuberosum. The sequence goes on from NW_006239067.1 coordinate 560,443, forward strand.
TCTATTTGTCAGTTCTACTTATTGTCAGACAGGTGAATTGGGCTCGTAGCCCCTCCATATGTACACACAGTTGTTTCTGTTGGCATCATAATACTATGACATGCCTCCTTATATTTCCAGAATGTCATCTGATTCAGTATAGATATATATGTCACGATCATATGTCTAATAGGGTTATCCAGCTCAACAGGTTGGGGTGTGACAAGACTCGAGAGGGCGGGACAGATAGAAGTGGATTGCATGCCAAGATGGAAAGACCCTTTTAAGATGATGTATAATCTCATTGAATTGATGAGAGACAAATTTTCCCAGCAAAGACTATATGGATACCTAGACACCTGTTAAGGCTGCTAATTTTGCATGGACAGCTGTATGGCAAGTAAACTCACACCAAAGAACCTAAGAAGGAGAGATTATACATACTGATATTTTTGCAAGAAAGAAGGCGGAGATGGGATCCATTTGTTGTGGATTAAGATGCTGAACACAAAAGGAATAACTACTTCGTTCCAGAGCAATGTGGAGAACCTTTTCATGAGCAGAGAAAGAATCAGGATATGATAAGACACAGAACTTGGATGGCATATTTATGCTGATATGGACGATTTGGAGAAGAACGAAGAATAGTTTTTTGCGTGATGAACTTTGTCCCTGACCGAAAATAACATGCTCAGTTTTTTGTTTTACTTTAGGCTAACGCAGATTGAATATCTTATGTAGAAGTAAAGTTATAATAACTCCTCTACTTGTATGGTTTATCCCTTTGTATGCACTATTTTATTAAATAAAATAGGACCTGATGTTGCATCATGATCTCTAAACAAAGCCTTAAAGTTTATCAACTCCAGTGCTATTTACGGTATTAGAAGATGTCTACCCAAACTTACATCCCCGGGCAGCTTTCATGTTATACTAAGGATTGAGGAAGATATACCAATGACAATAGGATCATTATGTTTTAGTTCCAGATGCCTTTGAGAATCCTTCATTGCTCCTATATCTGCTTCACACTTATACTTCCAGTGATTTAAAGTATTTGAGCCAAATCCATGCCTAAATTTATCCCATCGAGAGAATTCAGGATCTTGGGATATAGAAAATTGTACAGATGTCTGAAGACTTAAAACATTGGCTCCAGAAGCTGACACTTGCTGGTACTGTCTACTACTTTGTTCTGTCAAGAAAAGAACCCAGTTCTCCCCCCCCTCCCCCACTGATGCGATGACTCATCATGTAATTTATTAGCTGGGGAGTTGTTTTCCTTTTCTTTTGTTTCACGGACATAATTACCACAAATCTGAAATCACAACAAGCTACCCCAATCCCCAAAAAGACCACAATCAAGGGGAAAAACACAATCAAAATGGCATATATAAGAAAAGAACTATCCGTAACGCAAGAAAAGAAGAGAGGGAGAAGCTAACCAGATCCTTGAAAATGACATATGCTACAACAAAAAAGAAGACGAAGAGGATCTCGAACTCTGCCAATCGGACGAAATCAAATACTGAGTCCACAGCTCGAGTCAAAATCGACCGCGACGGTACCTCGTCCCTTCTTCCACCTCTAGCTAACCTCTTCGCCATTGTTTCCGCAAATACACTATACAATTACAAATGTGCTCTCTTGCTAAATTTATCATCTGGAAAGTCAATTTCGACAACATATTTTTTCACTTTTACACGTGCCCGACAAAATTTTGTAGGTTAAATTTCAGAAATGTCACTATGGCTTATTTGAAAATTCACTCCCCTAATTGAATTTTGGTGCATGTTTAGTTGACCATGCAACTAATTGAATGTAATTGGTATGAATAATTATCCTCTCCAATTTTCAGGGCATGTGAATTGCTAATAATTAGTTACTTTTTTAAGCTAGTGTTTGGTCATAGATTTTCAAATATTCTTGGCAAATATTATTTGGGTGAAAATTTGGGATAAATTTCACCACGTGTTTGGCCATAGTATTTGGGAAACATATTTCACCTTTTTAGAAAAATATGATTTATACCCATAAGTTTTAAAAATTATAAAAACTAATTATAAGTTTGTATTACAAGTCAATTGGATCTTCGTTGCAACAAATAACAATAGTGTCCATGACACTGGAGCAATGTGCTAGTTTGGAGTGAGTGCAACAAACATCATTCCATACATCGTGAAGTAGACAAAGCACATGACTTTGTTATCCTGAGCCGATTGTTCACCATTTTCAGGTCGTTTTCTTGTTCGACTTAATCACATCCACAATGTTTCAGACCTGACCTGAAGTCCAGAGAAGAATACACAATAGGATTAAGATATTAAAGCTCATGAGAAAGAGTAATAGTAAAATCATACTATATGTTTCACGACGTAATTAGGATTAAACTGTTCAACAATTATACACATATCTAGTAATTACTTGTCCCCCAATATATGTTCTGCCTCTCCCAAGTTTTAGGTCCAACTCATTTTTATTCAAGTGGTTTATGGATCAGATTGTTGAGCGCACTTCGACTAATTCCACATGGCACTAGCTACTTTTCCGGGTAACTCTATTTCTAACTCATATGATCTATAACTCAGCTTATACAAGTAAACTATCAAATAAACATGAGTTTTGGAAGTCTAGCATCATTCTCTTGATAAACCTGAATCTTCCATTAATCATACATCAAAATGGTGTCAAAACTATGTACATATTGAGATGGTTCAACGACAGTCCTTCATCAGATCAACCTAACTATCTGTACAAACAAGTTTTTCTCACTGTACAACATAAGTATAGATTGGATGAAGATGATCTTTTAATGATTGATACATTTAGCTATCAATTATTTTTTTCTTTTGGATGCAGTTAACTATAAGTTCTGTAGAATTATTGATGTGCTTTCATTGAACTTATTTAAACAAAATTCAATATACTGATAATTAATTGTCACAGCTTACATTCTCATCCCATCCAATCGTTGATATAGCCTTTTTCTTATTTTTGATTTGATGACTTTATGAAAATCTCAGAAGTCAAGTTTCATTCAAATTAGTTAATAATTAATCATTTTGAATGACTATTTTTACGTAAATGATAAGTAGAAAAGAGGTAGAAACTAGAATAAATAGTTCAGTAGCAACAAATGCAAGAATTATTTTTTGCTACTGAAATATTTATTCTAGTTCCTACCACTTTTCTACTTATCATTTACCTAAAAACAATCAGTCAAATCAATTAATTATTAGTAACTAATTTGAGTGAAACTTGACTTATGGGATTTTCATAAAGCCACTGAAATCGAAAATTAAAAAAGGCTATATCAACCATTGGATCTGATAACCTATAAGTTAGTGTTGATACAACATAATCTGTTCTAATATCTGATACAACCTATTTGAATCTTCCTTGAATGGATGATATCCACATAATGTTTTTCTGTAATCTTTTAGACCTTATTTGAAATCTATAAAGTATAAGAATTACTTATGCTCTATTCAAAGAAAGAGGTCTTTATTTAAACATTAGTTTAAATAACTATGAGGTAGACAATTCAATATGTCCTGACAACAAGGAGCATTGTTGCATATGTTTGGTAATGGGCACCTAAATTTCAGAATCCTTTCTCCTCTCAGGTTTGTAAGCTTACTTAAATTTGATTGAAGCCTACTTTTTTTGGTCCGTGTGTCTTAGGATGAGTATTTTGATGGGGAAGAAATGGAAAAAATAATTGTGGTCATTTATTCCATATCGATTGCTTGGAACAAGCTTGAGAACACTTTCCCATGCGCAAGAGGAGAGTGTCGGCTATGCTACCTTAAGAATTCATGCATTTCATGTTGACTTGGCTTCATCTAATCATAAATTCGGAATGGTTCACCCAGCCCTCATAAGCTCTATTGAACAACCAACGCAGAATAACACCACCAGTTAGTTCATTTAGCCCAAACTAAACTGATTAGTTAAAGCCGAGTGAACATTGGATGCATGAATTCTCAAGGTGAAGGTAGAATAGCTAACACTATTCACTTGCATGTGGCACAAGCATTCTCGAGCTTCTTTCACAATTTGGTGCAACGAATATGGTATAAATGAGCAAACTCAATTTTTGCAAGCTCTTACGCATCAAAATAATCATAAGACATACGACTCAAAAAAAGAAGAAGGTTGGAATCAAACTTAATTAAGCTTACAAATGTAAGAAGGGATGGAATATGATTTTAGTGTCCTTTGCAAAGCATTTGCAACAACACTACTTGTTATCAGGACAAGTTGAATTGTCTACCTTGTACTTATGTAGATTAATGCTTAAATATATGTCTAGTGCTTTGATTTTAGCATAAGGAATTCTCAAATTTTATAGATTTCAAATATGGTCTAAAAGATTTTTTTTTAAAAACATTATGTACGATTTAGGTGTTTGCTATTAGGAAAGTGATCTCATATTAGTTGATGCATAACTAAGTTAAAAAAATTCACTTCCCCCCTCACTAAAAAAAGTCAACATTTCCAATTAATTTGAATGACCATCTATAGTTACTTTTGCCAATATTGGGTTATAGTTGATAATTAAAGTTAGATAAAAAAATTTCTTGTAACTTGTTGGAGGGGGTCAACCATATTTTAGTAAGAAACTCACTTTTTTTTCTCTACACTTTCTTATCCAACACATTATCTGGATAATATAATTGTAGTATTTCTCTGAGAACCAAATTAACCCTTAGGAAAATGAATGAATTTAACTTTACAAATTTTAAATAGCCTAGTGTCATAGACTTAGACTTCAATTAAGCACAACGTGTGACACTTGACAACTTGCTCACAAATCTTTCCTGATTTTGCAACCTCAATTAAGCCTTTTTAACACTAAATCTCTAAGGGAATATTGGATTTAAGAAAGTCACAAGAGAATTTCTTAAGAAAGCTTTTATAGTTCAAGACTTGGAAGATTTGCTTGAAGGGTTTTACAAATGAATGCCCTTTTATTTATACTATCCATCCAGGGGCTAATAGATAAATAATAGTTTTCAAACAATTCCCTACATATTTACGAATAAGTCATCTTTCTAGAATATTCTACGCAACTAAAATATTCCAAGAACCTTCCATGCAAATCCATGGGATTCTAAGGTCATCCAAGAAATTCTCCATATATTTCTAGAATATTCCACTAAGGACTAGTGTTCTTCCAATGTAAGTCTTCTACATGGATTAGTTTCTAAAATAGTCTAGTGTAGTATTTAGGATAAGAATCTCATAGAAATATCTAGATATTCTAAAGTAGAAGATAAAGTTACTAGAATTTCTTGCCGATAAAGTAGGATAAACATCTTATAGAAATACTAAAATTTCTTGAAGAAAAATCTAAAATTTATCTAGATTTTCTTGTAGGTAAAGTTACTAGAATTTAGAACACCATACAGTACCTCCCACTAGAGACTTGCAAGCATAGCCACCATGTTCTACACACACACTATGTCCGTAAGCAGCAGTCTGGCTCTCCCATTTTCTAGAGACACTAAGTCCGTAAGAAGCAGTCTGGCTCTCCCATGTTCTAGAGGGGAGTACACTACCATTGTTCCACCAAGTTTTCTGCTCTACCACCACTAGTAGCTTTGACTAAATTAAACTTAACTGACCTGTAGTCACTCATTCAATGAATTTAACATACTGAACATATTTCAATATCAAGCTCGTGTGATAGATGGAAGTAGAAACATATTTCTTTCAGATTATATTCACCTATAATAAATCAAACTCAAATGCCAAATTTCATAAAATGACTAAGAGGAGAATAAAATAGACATAACATAATTCACCAGACCTCCTGATGGAAACAAAATTTCAGATTGGGGACAAATATTGGAGCGCCTTGTTCCAAGAATTAACATACCTATTATCGAAATGCAATACAAGATTTCATTCAATAGTATATAGATAATGCAAGTAATTGGGGATGCCAACCTAGTCCATGCAATGGCAGAAACCTTCCTTTAGCTCGTCAGCATAGCATATTAGAAGTTGTAGCCTTCTCCTCTACAACATATTTTAAACTAATGAAAAATGAATGAAGGCACTTATCTATAAAGGCACTACCAGATGAGAACCGGGTACTAGGCATTTCAAAGCCACGACCTCGATGCATAATGCTGTCCACTTTCTTGGCTGATGCCCCGTACCAAACATGGTTAACTCTAGGGTTCCCTCTAGCAGTCTTTAAATTCTCCAAATTATCTTGAGAAACCCCAAACCGCGCCTTTTTCATTAGACCGGTTCTCATACACTGATGAATTGCAGTGACTGTATGTGAAAATTCTAACTACAGTCACTGTATTTCATCAGTGTATGAGAACCTGTCCAAAGGAAAAGGCGCGGTTTAAGGTTTTTCAAGATAATTTAGAGAATATAACAAGAGCTAGAGGGAACCCTAGAGTTGAGCATGCTTAGTACAGGCCATCAACCAAGAATGTGGAGAGAATTATCTGTCGTGTCTTTGAAATGCCGAGAATTGTACCTAGCTCTCATTGGAGAAAAGTTGTTCGCTTCCAGGGAGACTAGTGGCAGTGTTTGTTGAAGCTGCCTCAACAGAGTAATCATCCTACTAGAAGTCTGTCTTTCGGCTATTAAATAAAGTTAGTCATCAGCCAAGCAAGAATAACCTGTCAAAAAGTCACGGATATGAGAAATCGACGAAATCATAACATGGTTCTCCTACAACAATCAAAGGTTGTATGTATAGCAAAATCAATGACAATTGTATAAAATAAGTGAATAACACTCTAGAAACTACACTGCATGTGATTAATAGAACATCGAAGTAGAAAAGTACCTGGGCCGAGTCAACACTGTCACGTTGAAAATTACTGATCTTTCTTAATGCTGAAACATCATTATCATAGGCCATTACATTCTCAGGTAGTACAACGTTTCGATGCCTTAAAGCAACATCAATTCTTGACAGAGCCTCTCAATAAGGTTAATGAAATGAACTTAAAGTAAGAACACGTTACACATACCCCGCTTCTATTTCCCCATCATGTTCTTCACATACACCAAGTGCATAAATAGAAGCTAGGATATGACATTAGAGGGGTTCATATAAATGAAATAGCATGTCTAAATAGTCTAAAATAAGCCACAATCATTTAGCATTTACAAACCTGTCTAACATCTGATCTCTCATCATTGCATGTTTCCCAAAGAAAAGGAAGATATTTGTCATAATACCTAGTTTACAAAGGAAAAAACAGATACATCTAAGCTAATATCATAATCCCCCAAGTAAAGACAAGCATGAACAAAGTACAGTTACTTTAAATCCACTTCTCGGCTTTGCAACATCATCAATGATGTAAATTGCTATTGTCCTTTGTTTAGTTGGTTTATCCTTGTTCTTAATATATACATGTGGGGAAGTTAATAAGAATGAGATATAAGACAAATTGAAAGAACTTACTTGCAAGAGCTACATTAGAAACCATAATGGACATAACAACATAGGCCTTGAATATTTTGATTAGTGTACGCAATATTTCACCAACATATAAAGATATCAAAATGATAGACTGATAATGCCAAAGATATGTTTAATGATAAAAAAATTTACCACTTATTCTTGAGAAACAATCTTATGTTAAACATACTTGGTCAAACACTTCTTTTTATTGCTCATTTTCTTCCCGAGCAATTCTGTTTCATAGGAATAAAAGTCTTCAGCTTTTGCTCTCTCTGTTGTTTGCTTTTTCGACTTGAACTGGCCATGATTACTTGCTTTATCTCATCCACATTACTTCAGACCTGAGCTTTATCCAAGAGTAGTCCAGATATCTGAAGTCCACAGAAGAATAGATAATAAAGAATAAAATATTAAAGGTCATGAGAAGGAGTAACAGTAAAATCGTAGTATATGTTTTAAGACGTAATTAGGCTTACACTGCAAGTTCAACAATCATTTGCATATCTAATAATTACTTGATTGTCAGTTCAAGTCAACCTTATGCAAAGTTTCCACCAAAGTTGGTACTATGCAGTCGAATAACTGCTTGACGTAGGTCATGTTGTGGCCATTTGCACTATTTAGCACTACCTTCCTCTACAATCAGTTTGGCAGACCGTAACAGCTATGGCATGGGTATAGCCAACATATAGTAATAAATCAGTAATTTGCAATGCTACGGAAAAGACAAACAAACAAACTATAGGAGAATAAAATAGACATAACATAAATTCACCTGACTTCCCTACGGAAACATAATTTCAGAAACGGGACAAATATTGGAGTGACTTGTTCCAAGAATTAGAATACTTATTTAACTTGAAATGCAATACAAGATTTCACGCAATAACACATAGAACATGCATGTAGTTAATGATGTCAACCTGGTCAATCCAAGGACAGAAACTTCCCTCAGCTCGTTAGCATTGTTGAGAATAATTAACTAATAAAAGTGTACTCTCTCTAATAGTTTAGGCTTTTAGATGAGATGTCAACAGGCTTCAACATGGTATCAGAGCAGGCAGAGGTCATGGGATCGACGCTAATCATATCAAAAATAATTTTTACGTGCTTGGCCCATTAAAAAATATCAGGCCCGCGCGTGCGGGGGCATATTGAGAATATAATTAACTAATAAAAGTGTGCTCCATTAAAAACAGAATCAGGCCTCTCTAACTGCTTAAGAGTTTAGATAAGATGTTCACACACTTCAACAAGCATAGCGTATTAGAAGTTGTAGCCTTCTCCTGTACAATATTTTATAGGGGGAATTTGTGAGACACAAGTGTTATGTTAACACTTCTATGAACCTGCTTCTATTCCGAGGGAATTGTGTGAGGTTATTCCTCTCTATATTTTGTACTCTCTTTTATATAGTGGATTGCTCATCTCCTTTTATGGACGTAGGTCGATTGACCAAACCACATTAATTGTTTATGTCTTTTGATATATTTCTCGTTTGTTTTCATACTCATGGTCTTTCGAGGTTTGCATTGCTACCTTGACACCTGATTATTTTTTGTCCTAACAAGTACTTTTCGCAGTGCCCCTGTTATAACATTACATACTAACCACCAGTTGTGTTAGTGTGGTAGATATTTTCTCCATACATTTCCTTACACTATATTTCTATTTCCCATACTTACCATAGGGTAACCTGAAATTGCTCAAAGGTACACGTTTATTAGCTTTGTCATCCATGGAATTTAACCTTGAGTCTGCAGAAATTGCTTGGCACATGGTAGAGCATTTCATTGCTTACAAGGTGATGATGGGCCTAATTTGTGGCTCTCTTATGGGAGTTTCTACATTGGAAGTTGATGCAATGGTAAGATCCATTCATATTTCTTAATGGTTAAGTTTGAGTCTTAACCTCCTTAGTCTAGCACCCTGCATCGCTTCGCTCTTGATCATAGCTTAACAATTCTAACTCATAGAGGAGTTCCCCAATACAACCACTACTAACCCGGCCAACCCCTCACGACATGCCCTCGTTTCTCCTGCATCACAATTTAACCCTTGACTATATCGTATACCCTATCCAAGTTCGCTAACTATTTCAAATATGAATTCCCTTCCCAAGGTAGGATCTAACTACCATTTAGATCTTGAACACTACCTTGCTTCTCATTATTTAAGAACAAATACATCCCCTCTAACCATATCCCATAATAACACCTGGACCCTTGGACTCCACTTACGAGATCGCATACCAGATGGCCCGCTCATCCGCAATCAATTCCAATAAACTAGATATACATCATCTAATTACCACACGGTAAACACAAATATTCAAGATGCATAATTCAGTAATCATATTAGGACCAACATACAATTTCCCAATTTCCATGACAATTAGATATGAATGTAATCATCACAATTGGTTCTCTGATGGAACCCACACCCAAACTATTAGTGTGTCAGAACGTGACACCCGATCCAGTATATGTGTCAGAATGCGACACCTCATCTAATATATGTGTTGGAACGTGACACCAAATACAATATATGTGTCAGAACATGACACCGGATCTAATAGATGTGTCAGAATGTGACACCCGATCCAGTCAGCATAATCATAATCACACCCATAATGAATAGTTCATACAGTCACACAGTCAAGTAATATGTTCATGGCATGTAATTATTTACACTTAGTCATCTTATTATGTTTGATTCCTGTTTCTCTATTCCCATTCATGTACACATACAATAGGGCCATTAGTAAGCATATACACTACAAAACTAGTAGTTGAACCATCATCTAACCCTATCTCACAAGACAAGGCTTTTCCCCATGGTACACATCATCCTTAGAACCTAGGGCACATGTACAATCACCTCTTTTACCGTGCCCAAAGGTCTAAACACGGATTCTACCATTAATTAACAATATACTATGTAGTGAGCACAAATTTACAACTATTCAATTGAGTAAACCTAGCCTACCTGGATGCCAAGCAGCTGTAGAGGGATTAGAGCTCTAATCCTGGCTTCCGGATGACGAGATGGTGGATTTGGCTGAAAATCAGTGAGCTATCGTCATCCTTGCACTAGATATCTCTTCCTGCTTCCTTCCAAATTTTAGCGCAGCCTTTTGAGGGTTTTCTGAGGTGATCCTCGCCTCTTTCTCACACTTAGGGAAAAGGGAGAAACTAAGAGTTTGCGTCATTTAAGTTCTGCCCCAACCATCCCGCTCTGGCGCTCCCTGCCCTGCTGGAGCGCCGTTGCCCTAGCGGCATCCTTCCCGCTCAGGCGGGAAGGTAGGGTCGAGATACTCCTGACATTTTGTCCTTAGTAAATAACGACGGTTCAGGTCATTACAATAGATACCAATTTACCCCTCGTTCTTCCCCGAACGACTGGCAGAGGAGTAAGCATGGTCCATTTTGTAGTACTTCTAAACTAATGAGTCGGCCTATTACGGAACCAATGAAAAATAGTGGTTCTCAAGTTTTACGCACAAAAGGGTCTTAACCCCAGGGATCGGCTACGGAAACGAGACACTTCATGAAGAAAAGAGGCAGTGAATTGTATAGCCTGGGCTCGCTATAGCGGCAGGGTTCCCACTAAGGCTGGGACACTTCTGCTGTAGCGAGGGATCAAAATCAGTAAGAAGGGGGAAAAGGGAATGGTTTCCCTATTTCCTCTTTTCCCCTTTCAGAAACTCCCAAAACTCTCTTAAAATCTTCGCTCTGAACGTAAATCTTATGGTAATGTTCTGTTTCTTACTCTATTTACTTAAATACTTATGTAACAACATTTGCATGACACTAAACGATCGGTTAGAATGACTTTGGGGTAGTTTTTTGAAAATGTGAAAATAGGTTATGCTAAAAAACGTAGCATGGACACTTCCCTTATATTCTCAACATCTCTACAATGTTATGAGCATAAGGTTTTCATTGAAATACGATTGAAATGGTTCCAAAATGGGTGGGGGAAGTTGAATAGTTTCTTGGTGTGCAACTCAAATTCGGGCACCATTTAGGGGTTGTATATCTATAATAATTACATATTTAGGTACAACGGTACTTTAGATACTCTGATCTGATGAAAAAATTGTTAAAAACAAGGTTTCGGGGAGAAGGGGCGCCATGATAGTGCCCTGGAGTTCGTCCCAGATGAAGGCCACTCTGGCGGCCTCCTTCATTTAGCTGCAACAAGATTTTGGCCGTTGTGGCGGGATTTAGTGGGGCAGTGGCCTCTTGCCACTCCAATTAGAAATTTTCTTTTTCCTTAGCTAGATATTGCCTAATCCCATGTATTCCTAACGGGTACGTTTTATGAATTTTGCAAGCTTGTCTACTATGGCTGGAATTAACGAGGAAAACATGCCCTTCGTCCGGTTTCCCGTTGCTACAAGTCGGGAGAGACACTATGATCAGCGGAACACCAAGTTCTTGTGCGAGGGGGGTTTCACCTGCTGGGCCTAGCGGAGAAAACACCCTTCTTCCAAGCCCAGCTGACAAAGTTTGGTTGGGGTCCACTGACAGAGGCTCCCATTACTGTGCGCTCCGGTTGGTTGAGAGATTTCTATGCCATTCTTCCTACTGTTCGCTGGGACGATTCTTACCCTACCATCTGTATCTGAGGAGTTGACATCCCACTAGGCACTCAGTTCATCAATGGGGTGCTCGAGGTGCCAGAGGTTCCTAATGCTGACTACGAGGCTAAGCTGAGCAAGATAGATCTAGGTTGGCTGCGGGACACACTGGTTGAGGCTGCTTGCCGAGACCGGGTTTATTGGGCTACTACTGAGGGCATCACCAGTACTCACTGGTCACCGGATGCCAAAAGGTGGATGCACTTGGTTTCCAAGAAGATTCGCCCGTTGGGAAATCGCATCGACGTGACCTTTCCCCAGGTTCTAGTGGTGGCTTGTGCTATGCAGGGGATCAAACTGAATGTGGGTGCTCTGATCATTTCTGAGTGGAAGATGTTCTATAAAGGCAACAAAAAGGCATTCTTCCTACCTAGACTGGTGACAACAATGTGCAAGTGAGCGGGGGTGCCACTCTTGGACATCGATGAGGTACTTCATAAGGATCCCCTTTTTCATCCCCTTTTGATCAGGCAGCCCTCCACCCAAGAAAGGAAGAGAAGAAAGGTGGACGGGGCCGACAACAGTAGGGCAGTTGCTGAGGCAGACGATGGAGGAAAGGATGATGATGAGGCCGACGATGCCCTTCCTACACAGTCTTAGCCCCCGCTTTCCAGTGCTCGTGTGGAGGAGGACCTGGTGGCCGTCCAGAGGAAATTTGTGAGCTCCCAAGCTAGAACCTCAACTTGGTTCCACCCTCCACTTTCCTTGAGGTTGAGATGCTCTGCCGCCAGCTGCTGTGGGAGAGAAAGATGAATTTAGCGAGGGATCGCCTAATGGGCTGGATGTGGAAGACCTTGAAGGTCATTTTCTCTTGCGTTGTTTCCAGCGGTGGCTTCCCACACTCGAGCTGGAGGACTTCCGAGAGTTCCCCTAGTTGAGTGACGTGTGGACTGGCGAGACAGCCCCAGAGAACATAGGGTCCGACAGTGACACTTCCCATTCCCATGGTCCTTGATTTGGTTTTGCCCTAATTGAGCATGTAATAGATATAATTCTTCTTTTCTTTTTCTTTTCCCTTCGTTTTTGTAAGCACATGGATGCTCGTTTTGCTATTTTCATAGCCTTAATAAATACTAGGTGTTTATAACTCTTTGTTCTATTGATGAGTACTGATTATATTGTGGAAATTAGTCCATGCACGGTTCGGGGTCTATAGGTAAAATAAGGGAAAACAGAGGAGACAGGGCTAAGATTCTGTCTCGTCCTGTCCCGCTCTGGCGGGGGACCTTCTGCCCTAGTGGGATGGTCCCTCCCCAGCGACTTTGATAGGAACCATTTCTCAGGACAACTAATTTCTCGAGGGTTGTCCCTGCTTCTACAGTTTTTCATCGACTCCCAAGGCTATAACTAAACATTTAGGATAACTCTCTTAGCTAAAATGGTCATTGTCCACCCTGAATCAACCCAGCGGTATACACACCAGGACCCTTTCCCACAAATTCAACACCACAAGTATGGACATCCCCAAGATATGCCTATTAATCACATGGTTTATAATCAGTTGCGACATACGTCAAGGGACCTTTCATTACAACAAATTTCTCTATTATGCAATAATAGCCCTTTTTCTTACATTGTTCCTGACTAAACCCGACTTCCCTGAAACCGGAGGTTCCCTATAGTCACAAGTCGTTCTTTTTTCCTTTACCTTCTTTATATTCAAGCAAGTACACTTCACACACCATCAATTATTCAGACAATCACCATGCACACACTTAACATTTCAAGCTACATCACACAGGCAAGTCAAAATTATTAACTAAATTCGCTTCATGAATGACCATTAGCTAATCATCCATGCACTTATACAACCTCTAAATCCAGATACCAATTGGAACCTTCTCGATTCCAATTTACCTTGCTTGTCTTCCTTCAGTCGCGAATATGACATCCAGTTCACATTTGTTGAGATACAAATTGGATTCTGAAGATACCAATTGGACTCAACCCATACCATAAGCGATAACCCGCACGAAAGGAGAGAACAAATGGAACAACTTACTAGAATGCTTCATAGATTCCTGAAGATTAGATGTGGACGTTAACATACCTATTAGCATGAGTCTATTCCACATTTTCTCTTGTACTAGAGACCGGCAACCTGGCTCTGATATCAATTTGTCACGACCCAATCCACCGGGCTGTGCAGACACCTACTCTAACACTACGTAGGAGAATCCTTAATCCCCAAACGATTAAAAACATACGGAAGTTTAAGAAAATTGGAAATAGAAGGAATTTCAAGAGATTTTTATATAATAAGGAATTTTAAACAAACCAAGGTTACGTTTATAACATATATAACATCCATAAGGATCTAGTCTAAATATGTACAATAGCTTCTAAGATTACAACGTATAAACACAGTAACAAATGACACAACTTCCACCACAGGGAAGGAAGAGTAGAAGCTGCTGGAGGTTGTGTTCGTCTTAACCTATGAAACATCACTGACCCTGCAATCAGACTATGCCAAAAGGCATAGCAAGAGTAGTATCAGTACAAGCCATACGTACTGGTAGGCATCATTGGTCAACCTGTTGCCCACCGCATAATATAAGGAAATCAACCCACAGGAAACATATAATAGGAAAGTACGCCCCTGATCCTTTATCCCTCTGCCTTTACCATCATCGTGTACCTTAAGCGTACTAGATCACTTCACCCTAACCTCTTTAGTCTAGAACCTTGCATCACTCGACTCTTGATCATAGCTTAACAGTTCTAACTCATAGAGAAGTTCCCTAATACAACCACTACGAACTCGGCCAACCCTTCCCAACATGCCCTCGCTTCTCTTTCATCATAATTTAACCCTTGACTACTCCATATACCCTATCCAAGTTTGCTAACTATTTCAAATACGAATCCCCTTCCCAAGGTAGGATGTAACTACTATTTAGATCATGAACACTACCTTGCTGCTCATTATTTAAGAACACAGACAGCCCCACTAACCATATCCCATAATAACACCTGGACCCTCGAATTCCACTTATCAGACCACATACCGGTGGGACCGCTCATCCGCAATCAATTCCAATAAACTAGATATAAGTCATATAATTACCACACAGTAAACACACATATTCAAGATGCATAATTCAGAAATCATTTTAGGAGAAACATACAATTTCCCAATATCCAAGACAGTTAGATATGAGCGTAATCATCACAATTAGTTCTCTCACGGAACCTACACCCAAATTGTTAGTGTGTCGGAATGTGACACCCAAACTAGTATATGTGTCGGAACGCGACACCCGATCTAATATATGTGTCAAAACGTGACACCCGATCCAATAGAAGTGTCAGAATGTGATACCCGATCCAGTCAGCACATGCACCGTCATAATCACACCCATAATGAATAGTTCATACAGTCAAGTAACAGGTTCATGGCATGTAATTTTTCACACTTAGTCGTCTCATTAGGTTCGATTCTTGTTTCTCTATTCTCATTCATGTACACATACAATAGGGCCATTAGTAAGCATATACAACACAACACTAGCGCTTGAACCATCATCTAACTCTATTTCACAAGACAAGGCTTTTCCCCAAGGAACACATCATCCTTAGGAAGTATGGTACATGTACAATCACCATTTTTTCCATGATTGAAGGTCTAAACATGTATTCTACCATTAATTAACAATATACATGCAGTGAGCATGAATTTACGACTATTAAATTGAGTAAACCTAGCCTACCTAAATGCCAAGCAATTGCAGTGGGATTGTAGCTCCAATCCTGGCTTTCGAATGACGAGACGATGGATTTAACCAGAATCAACAAGCTATCGTCATTTTTGCACTAGAAATCTCTTCCCCATTCCTTCCCAAGTCTAGAGAAGCCTTTTGAGGGTTTTTCAGAGGTGATCCTTGCCTCTTTCTGGCACTTAGAGAAAAAGGAGAAAATAAGACTTCGCGTCATTTAAGTTCTGCCCCCGACCATCCCGCTCTGGCGCTCCCTACCCCTCTAGAGCGCCACCGCTCTAGCGCCATCCTTCTCGCTTTGGCGGGGAGGTAGGGTCCAGATACTCCCAACATTTTGTCCTTCAAAAATAATGATGGTTCGGGTTGTTACAAACAGTCAATGGTGATTGTTTATACTTAGGGATTAACTATCTAGATATTGTAGAGTAGAAGATAAAGTTAACATATGACTTTGGTATACTTTTTGTGAATGTTTTCTTCTTTTAATATAATCTAGTTTTATATGGCTTATAGTTGTGCCCTTGTAAGGATGAGAATGGGAACAATCCTATGCATTTCAAATCCATGACGCATTATGCTCTCCACATTATTGGCCGATGTCCCGTACCAAGCATGCTCAACTCTAGGGCTCCTTCTAGCTCTCGTTACATTCTCTAAATTCTCTTGAAAAACCTCAAACCGTGTCTTTCCCATTGGACTAGTTCTCATACACTAATGGAAAAGGCACGGTTTGAGGTTTCTAAAGAGAATTGGAGAATGTAACGAGAGCTAGAGGAAACCCTAGAATTGAGCATGCTTGGTATGGGACATCAACCTATAATGTAGAAGCATTTTGCGTTGTGGCTTTGAAAGCCCTAGGATTGTACCTGGTTCTCATACTCAAAAGGGCATATGATCTATAAGCATATAAAACTATATTAAATTAAAATTGGTGAACATTGACTAAAATCTACTTAGATCAACTACTTGGCTATGCAGGACTTAGAGGAACTATCAATCATGCATAAAATACTTGAAAGTGCTAGAAATGAACTTATGTAAGATTTAGATGTTTGCGATTAGGAAAGTGATATCATATTAGTTTAAAAAAAATTCACTTCCTCCTTCACTAAAAAAGGTCAACATTTCCAATTAATTTGAATGACCATCTATAGTTACTTTTACCAATATTGGATTACAGTTAATAAATAAAGTTAGTTAATAAATTTTCTTGTAACTTGTTGGAGGGGGGTCAACCATATTTTAGTAAGAAACTCACTTTTTTTCTCTACACTTTCTTATCCAACACATTTTCTGGATAATATAATTGTAGTATTTTTCTGAGAATCAAATTAACCCTTAGGAAAATGAATGAATTTAACTTAGCAAATTTTAAAAAGCCTAGTGTCAAGACTTAGACTTCAATTAATCACAACATGTGGCACTTGACAACTCGCTCACAAATCTTTCCCCATTTTGCAAGCTCAATTAAGTCTTTTTAACACTAGATCTCTAAGAGAATATTGGATTTAAGAAAGAAACAGGAGAATTGCTTAAGAATGCTTTTATATTGTTCAAGACTTGGAAGATTTTCTTGATGGTTTTTACAAATGAATGTCATTTTATTTATACTATCCATCTAGGGGCAAATAGATAAATAATAGTTTTCATATCATTCCCTACTTATATACAAATAAGTCATTTTTCCAGAATATTTTACTGAACTAAAAGATTCCATGCAAATCCATGGGATTCTAAGGTCATCCAAGAAATTGTCCGTATATTTCTAGAATATTCCACTAAGGACTAAAGTTCTTCCAATGTAAGCCTTTCACATGGACAATAGTATGACACTTGGTTCCTAAGTGGCATGACGACATGGTAGGTCATCACACTCTCCCCCAACTTATATTGCGACAACCACGGGGGATTAATATTGATGCATGAACTCTCAAATTTGGTCTTTGAATTTCCACAAGTCTTCCTATCGTTCCCATGGGTTATTTTGGTGATTGTCTTATAGTGGATGAGGAACATGGTAGTGGCTTGTTGCCCTTTTTTCCACCTGGCTTGGTAGTCAATAAAAGACTCAATATCCCGATAATACAAGGTAGTGATGGTATTGGTGCGTGACTTGACTAACTTCAGTTGGGGTCATCCTTTTCATCATAGCATGGTTTGAGCCCACTAACATGAAAGATGGGCTGACCTTGAGATGAGGTGGTAACTTTAACTTATATGAGATGTTTCCCACCTTTGCAACGATCCTAAACGGTCCATCATACTTATGTACTAAAATTTGGTGCACGTCTCGCAGTTCCTTAAACTTCGTTAGGTTAAACATTACCAAAACTATATCCCCAATTTTATAATACGAGGGACAATGCTTACAGTTGGAAAACTTCTTCATCTTCATTGTTGCCTTGTCCAAGTAGGACATAGCAGTGTCAAGTAGATCCCCATATGGCCATATGGTAAGCCCCCAAATGCAGTCGTTAGTGATTGTGGAGTTTGTGGTTGCTGGCCTATGGAAAGTTATATGAGAATTGGACTATGTCTAATAGTATTGCCCAATCTTTCTTACATGAACTCACAAAGTGCTTTAGGCAACACTCAAATAAAGCATTGACCCATTCTGTCTGTCCATCCGTCTGTGAGTGAAAACTAGTGGAGAAATGCAACTGTGTGCAAAGCATATCTAACAACTCTCTCCAAGAATTTCCTGTAAAATATGGGTCTCGATAATGGATGATTTCCTCGAGAAAGCCTAATATTTTACCATGACCTTGAAGAATAATTTGGCAGCCTCTTTAGCAGTGCAACTTGCTTTGGCGGGCATGAAGCTAACATACTTCAAACACCTATCCACCACGACCATGATCGTCCTATATAAGTTAGACTTTGGTAAGTAGGTTATAAAGCCCATTGTCATACTCTTCCATAGGTGCTCCACCATGGGTAGTGCTTCTAATAGTCCTGTACATTGTCGTTGCTATATATTATCTTATTGGCACACAAGACAAGTCCGCTTATATCAATCTATGTCTTCTCACATGAGTGACCAATAGTAGATTGACTTGATCAATTACCTTATGCGCCGCTGCTCCAGGTGTCCCACCCACGACGTGTTGTGTCTGTCCATTATAATATGCCACCTAATAGTTTCAAACTTGGGCACATAGTTCCTTCGTCTGCCGGTGAGCAATAGTCCATATTCCATCCAGAAGTGTCTCATTTTCCTTGAGAATCTAGCTTCATAAGTGATTTTTCTTCCGAATCATGTTGCATATCATCCGTAATAGTGTCTTGAATATCACAGAAGGTTGTGGTGATGACATTAAGCTCAGACTTTATACTCAAAGTATCTGCCATAACATTTTGCCCTTGCCTAGTTTGTACACTAACTCATAATCAAATTCGACTAAGAAATCTTGCCACCTTGCTTGCTTTGGTATGAGTTTCTTTTGTGACTGGAAATAGCTAGTGGTCCGTACCTTGGCCTCATCCATCCACAACCGATCTTAGCTAATGACTTTCCCCAAGAAGTGTACTTCATGCTGGGAAAAATAGCATTTCTCCCTCTTGATGTAAAGCTTGTTCTCTCGTAGGACTTGGAAAACCTTTTACAAGTTATTGACATGTTCCTCCAAGATATTGTTATAGATAACTATGTCATTTAGGTACACCACTACAAACTACGCTAAGTATGGATGAAAGATCTTGTTCATCAGTGTTCAAAAGGTAGAAGGTGTGTTGGTCAATCTGAAGGGCATTACCAATCACTCAAAAGCTCCATATCTAGTGACACACATCGTCTTTGGCTCTTTCCCTTTTCTATGTGAACTTGGTAATAGCTTCTTCGAAGGTCAACCTTGGTGAAGTACTTGGAATGTCCAAGTTTCTTGAACAAGTCGGTAATGAGCGGGATGGGGTATTTGTTCTTTATTGTCACTTTGTTGATCACGCGGCAGTCTATGCATAAACGTGACAATGCATCTTTGTTCTTTCTAAACAAGATTGACACTCCATAGGGTGCTTTAGACGGAGGATAACACCGACTTCGAGCAACTCCTTCAACTTCTTCCTCAACTCCTCAATCTCGGTTGGATCCATGTGATATAGGGAATATGTGGGTGGCTTCGCTCCAGGCTCTAGTTCTATATTATTGTCTACCTCGCGCCTAGGAGATAAGTGACTTAGCAACTCTTCCAACATCGCATCTTTGTTCTCTTCTAGAACCTTCTCTATGCGTAGTGGCGATGTCTTTTTAGCACCATTATCTTCACCTAAACTCACAATGGTGGTTATTATCGTGCCCCATTTTTTAAAATCGGGTTATGCAATGACATGACAACTCTTTTAAGATTAATAAAAAAATAAGAGTTGCCACCTAAAGAATTAAAGACACGTTAGGACACCATTCTATCCTAATTACAAACAAAATTAATTAAAAGGGTCTGCAAAATCATAAATCGGGTAAGGGTTCATGTTATTTTAAAAGAAAAGTGTTAAGCACCCTTCTAGGTCCATATATGTGGGTCCCGACAGAATCTTGTGAATTATGTGGGGATTTAACATGGAAAATAAGGTTACTATAAGATAAAGAATAGAAAAAAATATTTGATACGGGTGAATAAATTAAGCATGAATCCATTATTATCTAATATAATTAATATAAGCCTAGGTGAATAAGATATTTAGACATGCAAACTTTTTTTTTTAAACAAGCAAATTAAATCTATGCGAGTTAATAAAAAAAGGCACATACAGAGCTAATGAAGCTACAAAAAATTACGCATTCAATCGAGCAAAGAAAGATTTTCGAGTATCAAACACATAAATAAGATACTTAAATTATTAGAAAATAAATAAGGAGAGACTGACCTGATCGCTTCTAATTAAATGCTTAATTTTTTTGGATAATATGAAATAAAAGGAAAAGGTAAATATTAGTAAAATAAACATAAGGAGAAGAAAGGACAGATGAACTAACCTGATGATTGCTTCCATATCAAAAGAATTAAAATATATCATGCAAATTGAAATTTAAATATATCAACAACATATAAAGTTAAAGTTGCTAGAGAGGGATCAAAATATGACAAAGCTAAAATGGGCCCAATACGATGTTACTCCCTCTATTCAATTTTTTTATGATCGGCTCTCTTAAATGCCTTAAGAAAAGACAAAAACAATACTTTTTAAAAAATTATTCAAGAGCACTAAATAAAATATTTTGATATTTAAAAAATCACGTGAAGTTAAAATATTAGTATATTTTGTTTATATTAAGATTGTATGAAAGTATGTTGATAAGTTAACATAATAATAAAAATTGTCAAGTTTTTAAGAATTTTAAAAGGGTGATATAAAATTAAAATAGAAGGGAATAACGAGTTACCTTATTTTTGCAAAGCTATATGTGTGCTTCATACAAGAAGTTAACTATAGTTTATATATTTTTCAATATTTCCAAAATTGTACCTGATACCCCATTTTTGGGTGACAACGATTCCACTTTAGCTCGGCTTCACATGTTGACTTCTCCACTTGCCATGATTTAATTCCAAACAACGCCGTTGCATTATAGTGTACGTGCAAAGAAAATTCAAAGGGTTGAGAGTATGTTTGTTCTTAGTACCTTGAAATAAAATACTAAAGTAATAAATGTACTACTAAAAAAGTACGTTTATAAGGACAATAGAGTAAAAAAATATAACAAAATAGATAATGAAGTAACTACCTTGAACATACCATAGATTATAATTCTAGCGAAGATCATTAACTGGTTAAGCAACATTCAAATAAGCACACAAACTTGATGCAAGAATCGAAGTCCAAACTTCATGCAGCCACAAGAACGCCAAAAACTTATAAGGTAGTACATAAGAATATTATTGCATTAGAGAGTGTATAAGAGTGTTGTGCTTGTTTAAGCGCATGGACAGAATGGAAAGAGCCTTATTTTTATAGTAAAATATAGAGGATACATCAATAATTACAAAAATAGAGAAAAGGAAAGAAAAATATTCTAGTCAATTAGACCCACATTCTTGGTATTTAATCAATGATATTATCATAACCATGCGAGTTTAAAATATCCGGTTAATCAAATATGATAGTACGTCGAAGTTTTTCCAAAAAAGAGTAATAGGAAACATCAACGCATGGATTTTTACCATAATCAAGGTATTAAAATAGTGTGATTTAATAAGGAAAATAGTCAATTTACAATTACAGATTACTACAGATGAATATATCGTAATAAATAAATCGAAGGAAAGAATCATGAATGATTTTCTTATTTTGAAGGAGCTATGTTAATACAGTCAAAAGCTTCAGTCCAAAAAAACATGATTTAGAGATTGTCATATTTGAAGGTCACATATGTATATTTACTTACCATAATTAGGAAAAGTTTGCCAAGAACAATTAAATCAAAGTTGTCCACACTAACTAAAGGAAAGAAAAGTTGGAGAATAAAATAGAGTCTATCAAGGAGAATAATCATGTCAAAGTTTATCAAGGACAGATAAATATTAAGGTGTATCAATCGATTATAGGAACAAAAATGGAAAGAAACATGAATCATGGAGATTTTCAAAATAATCAATCAATTGATTAAGAAAATAAATTATATTCGCATATTAAGACTTGCTACAATTGAATCAAGAAACCACAACTCATCAATGTTCTTCAAGAAAAAGTTCAAGGGCGTACTAACACTCATTTACAAAAGGGGCAGATTACATTCAAATAAAAATAGGAACACAGAAGGCAGAAAATGCAGAAGTTTAGGAACTCAAAATCAGAAGGAAATCATGCTAAAAAGAGATTTCATGATCATTACTAATTCCATGTAGCGTAATAATGCAATCATAACTACTATACTATAAAATATAAGGAAATTTAAGAAATTTGTTTAAATGATAAGATAATCTAAAAAAATGAACCTGGACAGATCTGTTGATCCGACTTCAATAGCCCTCAAAACCTTAAGGCTCTGACGGGTCTCGTTGGTCTGAGCGGCGGAGAAACGATGCTCTTGTTGTCATTGTTGGCAATCTTGTCGGGGGAAGGATGATGGTTTGCTTGACTCGTCTAAGCCAAATGGTCGAAACCAATGTGAAGAAGAGAAGGAGACGAATTGAGGTTGCATGGTGTGACTCTTTGCATGCTAGCAAAGATGAGAAGAGAGGAAGAAGGAAAGAGAAAGGAGAGAACAGGGGTGACTGGTTTGGGTAGTGAAGTGGCTTCTATTCACGGGTGGTTGGAGAAGCATCGTGAGGAAAGAGAAGAGGAGAGGGGCTCGCTTGGTGGTTGTCCCTGCAAGTGAGGGTGGAGCAGGGGTTTCATCGGTAGTCTTCGTCGAGGATGGACGAAGTTAGGAGATAGGAGAGTGGCGCCTGATGCTTTCGAAGAGAACGAGGAGAAAAAATGAAAATAGGGTTAGAGTGTTAGGATATTTATTATGAAAAGTGGTAGGAGACTCAATCTTAGCCGTTGGATCAAGATGAGATGTGGGGTTGAGATTTAAAAGAATGGAACAGATGGTTGGGATTGAAGAAGAGATCTTGAGATTTGGATTGAATTAATTAGTTCAAAATGAGCTAGAATTGAGATAAAATTGAGTAGAAAAGGCTACAAATTAAATAGATTGAATAAAGGGGGTACAATTTAAATGATTTGGAGGAAAATTTAATAAATTGTTATCCAATCAATGGTTATACTACACATAATAAATAATTTTCATAGAAGATAAATACAATTAAATATTATAGACGTTAAATAGACAAGTAAATTAATTATTTCAAATTTAGCAATCGATAAATATAATAGTAATAAAAATTATTATTATTAGTAGTATTATTAATACTACTACTACTACTACTACTAATAATAATAATAATAACAACAACATCAACAACAACACTAATGATAAAATAATAATATTTTTTTGTAAATTATGAACACTAAAGTATATGATTAGTTAGATAATAATAAAACATAATTTTAAACATATAATAAAGAAATAGGTTTTAAAATACATATTTAATCAAAAAATGATTCGGAAAGGCTTATAGGTCGGTCGAAATTGGGTGTCAACAGCTACCCCTCTTTGCTCGATAATGAAGGATGAATTGGTAGGTAATGCCATTGACTAAGTAGCCAATTTTGTCTAACTAACTAAAAGATGTTAGTGAGATCAAATGAAACCATAAGTAATTGTGAAAAAACAAGAAGGTTTGGCCGAAACTTTGGCCTTAAGTCATCTACATATCTCTGGTATTACGAGAATGAATTTATGTGTTATTCTAGATTTAAGAACAGACTTAGCTTCTAAAAAAACAAATTAATAGTACGAGATTCGAATAGAAGCAATAGTAGCTTGAGTAGAAAAGATTAGATCTCAA
This sequence comes from Solanum tuberosum, assembly GCF_000226075.1. NCBI lineage: Eukaryota > Viridiplantae > Streptophyta > Magnoliopsida > Solanales > Solanaceae > Solanum > Solanum tuberosum. The sequence continues at coordinate 584,626 of NW_006239067.1, forward strand.
GGCTGTATGAATAGTGTAAGGAAGATAAGAATGACTTAAGTTATGAGAGGAAACGATCCTATGAGTAGTGCAAAAGATGAGAAGGCCTTAATTGTCATAGATATAGAAGTACGGAAGTCATATTGGAAAGAAAAGTTGATCTCGTCCACAATCTGTCAGTCTCTGCAAACCTAGAAATTGAGATATGACTAAATAAAATGATTAGGACATATATAGCGATTAAATGGTAAAATAATTTATAAACATGATGCAATTTTCTGTAACACCTCAAATTCGAAAAAAAAGGCTAGAAAGGGTCAAACGGGTAAGTCATAAACCAAAATGGATTGTGGACCCTTCACGGAGCCCTAGACGAGCTGTGTAGGGGACCATGGTCCGTCAAAAGGCTCGTGAACAATTTCCAAAAGCTGCCTGACGCAGGGGTCACCCTAACAGTACCCCACATGCCCCGTGGTGATCTTGACGGCCTGTCAAATGGGTTGTACAAGTCACCCAGTCAGTAGGGTGTCATCTAAGGTCACTTTTGTCATGCCCCGAGCCTACACACTAGGCGTGGCTGGAACTCAAGAATCATTGCTGGCCCCAAGCGAACCCTTGGCCTAGCTTAACTCTTTGCCGAAGACTTACTCGTAATACAATAAACTCAAATGAAAGTTTTAACTCACGAGTCTCAAAAGCAAACTCAGAATATTTAGAATAAACATTCAAACTTGTCTCAAGGGCAACTCAAGTATAGAACAAAACTACTAAAATGAACAAGACTCATGAACTAATCTCTATCTATCTATGAAGCCTTTACTAACTGAGATAGACATAGGGACAAGACCAATGGCATCCTACTAACAAAATGAAATGACTGAAAGTAAACAAGGGATCATCCGGAAGCAAGGAGGCTCACCAATAACTCTGAAGTTCAACTGGATCAACGAAGCACTGAATGCTGATCCTCGTTACCTGTATCTGCATCATAAAAGATGCTGGACAAATGGAGCTAGTACATGGAATGTACGAGCATGCGATGGGAAATGTAAACAAGGACATAAGCTTGAACTGGAACTGAAAGGAAACATACTCACCTCACCTCTACTCAACTTAAGGATACTCAACTCAATGCAGTAATAAAACAACAATAAAGATGCAGTTTATATAAAGCTTTTAAAACAGTAGATAACAACTCAATGTATTGAAAAAAACAATAATATCTTAGTTGTATGTAAAAATACTAAAATAAACTATGTTTGGGAGATTCTCTAATTGACAACCATCACTATGAGTTATGCGATGATACAACGTCTCGCCCATGCTACCAGAACTGTCATATACCTGGTCGGGGGTATAGAACTCCTCAACTAAGTGGATCCACTAATATATGTTAACAATCAATATGGAATCATCTAAAAAGTATGACCCGTTCTACCCACGTTGGTGACCAGTTTTATGGGGGCTGTGAGTTGTATGAACTCTCCCACTTATCGGTGCTCAATACTACTCCCAAAATATACTCCGCTCATTATGTTTTAAAGAAAACATTTCCTCTTTCTGTGGTTTGAGATTATTACTAAAAATTCTTTCTCTAAAAAGAGATAATACTGAAAACTGCTCATGAACTCTTTTGGGGAAATCAGTGTTTCCTCTCTTGCTTAAAATGTGAAAACATTTACTCTTGGGAATACTTAGTTTCCATATATAATTTTAAAGAAAATGGACTTAGCTCTACTCTTTCTCAAACTGAAGGTTGAAGTCTTAAAACACCTTTTAGAATGTTTGCAAAGACTTCTTAAAAGACTCGGAAGAACTCTCAAGACTTGACTCTTAGCTCTACCTTGAATTTTAATTTAAGGATTCAAGGTTATGATTCATGTGTATGAATGATTTCTAGATATTTAGAAGTAGTTTAGAGTGTTTAGAATCAATAGGAAGTAAAGGTACCGTTTGAAAGAACTCAGAAGGACAAAAAGACGAAGAAAGGGTGGGGGTAGGCTACCCTGGCGCAATGAGTGGCGCAAGGCACCATCCCTTGAACTACAGAGCAGCAGTTGGTGCGCGTTTTCTGGTGTAGTGTGCCAAGACCCAAACTACAGAGCCCCTCTTATGGCGCATCGGCGGTGCAGCGCGCTAGCCCTTGACCAGAAAACCTAGACAACTTTTCTTTCTCTTTTTCTCACCCCAATTCACCAGGAATCAAATGGTTTCATCCCCAATCACTTAGATTCGAATACCCAACCAAAGTAACCAAGGATCTACTCAAAACAACTCCCAAACATCAACTTTCAACTAAAGGAACTCATCAAAACTCCAACAATCAAGATTACGATAGGAATATCAAGAATACTCATAAGAACTCTAAATCTTTAACTTTAAGAATAAAATCTCGCTGAAAATAACATGATTGATGCATGGGTGAACGAACCCAACAGTATGTGAACTCACATACCTCTTAGGGATCAAACCCTTGGCGAAACGATCCTCGATTTGCAAGAAAACTCCAAGAACGCCTTGACCTTTCTCCTTTTCTCCTCTTCTTGAACTCTTCTAAAAAATCCTAAGCATATATTGGTTTGGGAATACTGAACCAAATTAGTTTAAACCCCTAATTAATTACTAAAAATTAATTAACATGATTGGGTAAAGAAAAGATCAAAATACCCCTCTTAAATCCGGGTAACTTTTCTTAATTGAACAACCTGACTTCAAACAATCATATCTCCCTTATACGAGCTCAAAAATTAGCAAACTTGGTGGCGTTGGAAAGAGGATTCCAAGACCTTTCATTTAATATCTATGAGCCACCTAGCTCATTCTGTACTAAAAGTTATGGCCATTTGAAGTTGACGAAAAACTCACATCTTAAGCTTAACTTGAAAATTTTTAGATTTTGCTATTTCCAATTTAGTTCTCTCTATTTTTAGCTCTTTCAAATACCAACGTGTTACAATATCCACCCTTGAGAACATTCGTCCTCGAATAAGATTACTCTAAGTAGACTAAGGGTTGCAACATCTAACACCCTGCTCAAACACCCAACATGCAAACCTAACACATTCAGTATATCAATTAAAGAGTACTAAGAAGAGAACTAGTACCTTGATCTAGAATTTATCCGGACTCAAAGAGATGTGGGTATTTCTTCTTCTTATCTTCCTCAGTCTCCCATGTATCTTCTTCAATAAAGTGATTCCTCCATAGGACCTTGAATGATGCTACCTCCTTGGTTCTCAACTTGCTAACCTGACGATCTAGAATCTGAACGGGAATCTCCTCGTAAGATAAGCAATCTTGAATACCAATATCTTCGGTAGGTATAATAAGTTAAGGATCGCCCATACACTTTTTCAACATTGAAATGTGAAATACTAGATGAACTACTGCCAACTGTTGCGGTAGCTCCAACTCATAAGCTGCATTGCCGATCCTCTTTGATATCATGTAAGGACAAATACACCGAGGACTAAGCTTCCCCTTCTTACCAAATCTCATGACACCCTTCATGAGTGAAACCTTCAAGTGTACCTAATCATTTACTTCAAACTCTAAGTCTCTTCTCCTAACATCAGTGTAGGATTTCTGACGACTTTGCGTTGTTTTCAACCTTTCTTGAATAATTTTCACTTTCTCCATAGCGTTATGAACCAAGTCTAGTCCTATCAACCCAGCTTCACCAACCTCAAACCATCCAATAGGAAATCTATATCTTCTCTCATAAAAAGCCTCATATGGGGCCATTTGGATGCTAGAGTGGTAACTATTGTTATAAGCAAACTCAATGAGAGGTAGGTAATCATCCCAATTACCTTTGATATTGATCACACAAGCCCTCAACATATCTTCTAAAGTATGAATGGTGCGCTCTGCTTGACCATCAGTCTGAGGATGGAAAGCAGTACTCCAGTTCACCTTCGAACCCAAACCTTTTTTGAAAGACTTCCAGAATTGTGTAGTAAATTGTGCACCTCTATTTGTAATAATCGAATCTGCAACTCCATGAAGTCTAACTACCTCTTGAAGATATAACTTATCATAATTCTCTACTGAATGAGTAGTCTTTACCAGAAAAAAGTGGGCTGATTTAATCATTCGAACTACAATCTCCCAAATGGAGTCATGTTGCCTGCGAGACCGCGTCAAATGAGTAATAAAATCCATATTGATAAACTCCCACTTCCATTCCGGAATCTCTATATTCTAAGCCATACCACCAGACCTTTGGTGCTCTACCTTAGCTTGTTGACAATTAAGGCACTTAGCAACGAACTCAGCAATACATTTCTTTATACTACTCCACCAATAGACTTATCTCAAGTCACGATACATCTTTGTGGAACCTGGATGGATATAATATCTGGAGCTATGAGCTTCCATCATAATCCTCTCTTGTAGTTCATCCACCCTTGGTACACATAACCTACCTTGATACCTCAATACACCATCTCCCCCTTGTTCAAAAGCCATCACTTTTTGCTTATGAACATTTGCCTTCAATTCAAGAAAAATAGCGCCTTTGGTCTTGTTTCTCTTTCACTTCAAACACGAATGATGATTTAGCCCCATTCGTCACCACTACTCAACCTTCATTGGAATCCAACAATCAGACTCTCAAATGTGAAAGTCTATGCACAACCTTGGCTAATTCTTTCTTTTCTTTCTCAACATGGATGGTACTACCCATAGACAACCTGCTCAAAGCATCAACAACTACATTAGCCTTACCTGGGTGGTAAAGAATACTCAAATCATAATCCTTGGGTAACTCTAACCACCTCTTCTGTCTGAGATTGAGCTCTTTCTAACTGAATACATACTGAAGACTCTTATGATCGCTGAACACATCTACATGAACACCATACAGATAGTGATGCCATATTTTCAAAGCGAACACTACAACCCAATCTAACTCTAGATGCATCAAAATACACAATAAAACCTTGCGTACCTTCTGGTAAGGTGAACACTGGGGCAGTAGTCAACCTAGTTTTCAATTCCTGAAAGCTTTTCTCACAAGCTTCAGACTATTGAAACTCTGTTATTTTCTGAGTCCACTTAGTCAAAAGGGATGAAATAGATGAGACCCCTTGACGAACCTTTTATAATATCCAACCAACTCGAAGAAATTCCTAATATCAGTTGGAGATATGGGTCTAGGCCAGTTCTACACTGCCTCTATTTTCTGAGTATCAACTCGAATTCCATCTCCGGAAACAATGTGGCCTAAGAATGCCACAGACTCAAGCCAAAACTCACACTTAGAGAATTCAGCATACAACTCTGTATCCTTGAGAGTTTGGAGAACTACACTGAGATGAATAGCATGATATTCCTTATTCCTTGAATAGATAAGTATGTCGTCAATGAACACAATAACAAAACATATCAAGATAAGGCTTAAAAACTCTATTCATAAGGTCCATGAACGCTGCAGTAGCATTAGTCAAACCAAACGACATGACCAGAAACTCATAATGACCACAACGGATCCTGAAAGCTGTCTTAGGAATATCACTTTCTCTTACTCTCAACTGATGATAGCCTGATCTGAGGTCTATCTTAGAAAAACAAGTAGCACCATGAAGTTGATCAAATAGATCATCAATTATCGTAAGTGAATACTTATTCTTGATAGTAACTTTGTTCAATTGGTGGTAATCAATACACATCCTAAGTGAATCATCTTTCTTCCTCACAAATAAGACCGGAGCGCCCCCAAGGTGAGACACTTGGCCAAATAAAACCTTTCTCAAGGAGATCTTTCAACTGCTCTTTTAACTCTTTTAATTCTGACGGAGCAATTCTATATGGTGGAATAGAGATAGGATGAGTATCATGAAGAATACCTGTACTGAAATCTATTTCTCTATCAGGAGGGACTCTAAGAAGATCATCTGGAAAAACTTTTGGAAACTCACTTACTACTAGAACTGACTTTTTATGTGGTGTCTCAAAATTAGAGTCATTAACTCAGATTAAGTGATAGATACACCCCTTGGAAACTAACTTTCTCGCTTTAAGGTACTAAATAAAATGACCCTTAGGCACTGCTGAACTACTTCTCCACTCTAAAGCTAGCTCATTAGGAAACTGGAACTTAACCACTCGAGTTCTACAATCCACTGAGGCATAGCAGGCATGAAGCCATTCCATACCTAAAATAACATCAAAATCTACCATGTCTAGTTCGACTAAGTCATCCATGGTGCTCTTATGATTGACAGAAATGGTACAATCAAGATAGACTCTCTCAGCTAGAATAGACTCACCAACATGTGTAGAAACACTGAAGGGCTCAAGAAGTTTCTCAAGAAGAACATTAAAATTCATAGCAATATAAGGAGTCACAATAGATAGACTTGCTCCTGGATATAGCAAAGCATACATATCATAATTAAAGGCTTTGATCATACCAGTGACAACATCTAGCAAATTCTCTTACTCTTGGGGACTGGTGATAAAATACAGATAGTTTGTTCCTCCACCTGTCCCTGAAGTAGCTCCTCTAGGTGCAACTCTGTCTCGTACGGCCGTTGAAGAAGATTGGGCTCTATTGCCCCAATTTCCATTACCTTGCCTGTTTGTAGGGAACTTTTTCATAAAGTGACCATTTTGACCACACTTAAAGCAAATAGTGGAGCCATCATGCCACGCTCATGGGTGGTTCCTACCACACTTAGCCCATGTAGGAGTCCAATTACCTCCTTGTACCACACTACCTTGAGATTGTGCAGGTCTAGCTCTAAAAATTTGTAAATTCTGATTCTTGAGCTCACCTTTGTTCCTTGGTGCAGGTGCACTAGAAGATGATGAAGCAAGTCCATGTAGCTTGTTTTGGAAAGAAGTTCGGTTCGCGATGCTCTTTTGCTGCCCGAACTCATTTACCAATGTCTTAGCCTTCTTACTTCGAAACTATTCTCTATCTCTCAACTTATCTTCCTTAACGTGCTGTACATGGATCATCAGCCTTGCTATGTCCATATTTCCTATCAGCAAAGCTACATTACCTTACTTACTTGATAGACGAGATAACCCAGCAACAAACAGACTCATATTGCTCCTCATGTCAGCAACCATCTCCGGAGCATAACGGAGTAGTTGGGTGAGCTTAAGGCTATAATCATGTACGCTCATAGATTCCTGCTTAAGAGTGAGGAATTCCCTTACTTTGGTCTCTCTCAGTTCTCGGGGAAAGAAATGCCCAAGAAGGCCTCTTCAAGCACAATCCAACTCAAAATTGGTGCACCCTCAGCTCTATTCTTCTTCCATTGGTCGAACCAGATTCTAGCGACACCCTTCCATTGGTATGCAACTAGTTCCACTCTCTCATCATCAGCAATGTGCATAATTCAAAACACCTTTTAAAGCTCTTCCACAAAGTTTTTCGGATCCTCAGTGACATTTAAACTAGTGAAGTCTGGAGGATTCATCCTTAAGAACTCACGGATCCTAGACGTATCAGCCACATCCTATCGAACCCCTCTCTGTTGCCCAACTTGATTGGTCATAACTTGACTCAAAATTTGGGTAGCTTTCCGGAACTGAACATTAGTGACATCTCCTTGGGGTTGCACTTCTGGTGCATTGGGGACCCCTTGATCCAGTTGTTCAACATTTCTCCTAGCGGGATGACCTTTGACAGCTCTTCCTGAAGGAATGATGTGAAATATACACACAAGCATGAATTAGAAAGAAACTTTTATAGAGATAAACTCTATCGCACAAAAAGAGTATGAAAGAAGTGAGATAGTTTCTAAATATTGCAGCCTCCTAATTATAGATATGTCGCTCTTCACACCGATAACCAGGACTCTACAGACACGGCTTCATACACACCCTAGGACTCTTGAACTTTGTGCTCAAATACCAAGTTTGTCATCCCTCGAGCCTACACCCTAGGCGTTGTCGGCACTCAAGAAACATTGATGGCCCCAAGAGAACCCTTATGATGGCTTAATTCTTAGCGAAAGACTTTCTCGTAATACAATAAACTCAAATGAAAGCTTTAACTCAAGAGTCTCAAAAGCAAACTCAAAATATTTAGAATAAACATTCAAAATAGCTTCAAGGGCAACTCAAGTCATGAACAAGACTCATGAACTAATGTTTATCTATCTATGAAGCCTTTACTAACTGAGATGACCGTCGGGACAAGCCCCACGATATCCTACTAACAAAATGAAATGACTGAAAGTAAACAAGGGATCCTCCGGAAGCATGGAGGCTCACCAATAACTCTTAAGCTCAACTGGATCAATGAAACACTAGATGCTGATCCTGGTTACCTTTATCTACATTATAAAAGATGTAGGCCAAATGGCGTCAGTACATGGAATGTACGAGCATGTGAGGGGAAATCTAAATAAGACATAAGCTTGAACTAAAACTGAAAGGAAACATACTCACCTCGGCTATACTCAACTCATGGATACTCAAAGCAATGCAATAATAAAACAACAATAAAGATGCACTTTATATAAAACATTTAAAACAATAGATAACAACTCAATGTATTGAAAAATACAATAATATCTCAGTTGTATGTAAAAATACAAAATAAACTTTGTTTGGAAGATTCCCTAACCGACAACCATCACTATGAGCTATGTGATGATACAACGTCTCTCTCACGTTGCTAGAACTGTCCTATACCTTGTCGGAGTATAGAACTCCTTAACTAAGTAGATCCACTAAGATATTCTTAAAAGCAATAAGGAATCATCTAGGAAGTATGACCCTTTCTACCCATATTGGCTACATGGTTTATGGGGGCTGTGAGTTGTATGAACTCTTCTGCATATCAGTGCTCAATACTACTCCCAAAATATACTCAGCTCATATGTTTTAAAGAAAGCATTTCCTCTTTCTGTGGTTTGAGATTATTACTCAAAAATATTTCTCTAAAAAGAGATAATACTAAAAATTGCCCATGAACTCTTTTAGGAAATCAGCGTTTCCTCTCTTGCTTAAAATGTGAAAAAATTTACTCTTAGGAATGCTTAGTTCCCATACATCATTTTAAAGAAAATGGACTTAGGTCTATTCTTTCTCAAACTCAATACTCAAGTTTTAGAAGGTTTGCAAAAGACTTCTTAAAAGACTCGAAAGAATTCTCAAGACTTGACTCTTAGCTCTACGTTTAATTTGAACGTATGGATTCAAGGTTATGATTCATGTGTATGAATGATTTCTAGATATTTAGAAGTAGTTTAGATTGTTTAGAATCAATAGGGATTAAAGGTACTTTTTGAAAGAACTCAGACGGTCTAAACGACGAAGAAAGGGTGGGGCAGGCGACCTTGGCGCACTGAGTGGCTCAGGGTGCCAGCCCTTGAACTATAGAGCAGAAGTTGGGGTGCACTGGCTGGCACAGGGCGTCAAGCCCCAAACTATAGAGCCCCTCTGCTGGCGCATTGGTGGGGAAGCGCGCCAGCCCTTGCTTAGAAAACCCCGACAACTTTTCTTACTCGTTTTCTCACCCCAATTCACCTAGAATGGAATGGTTTCTTCCCCAATCACCTAGATTCAAATACCCAACCAAAGAAAACAAGGATCTACTCAAAACAACTCCTAAACCATCAACTTTCAAATCAAGGAACTCATCAAAACTCCAACAATCAAGATTACAATAGGAATTTCAACAAAACTCATATGAACTTTAAATCTTTAACTTTAGGAATAAAATCTCGCTGAAAGTAAAATGATTGGCATGTGGGTGAACGAACCCAACACTATGAGAACTCACATACCTCTTAGAGATCAATCCCTTGGCGAAACGATCCTCGATTTGCAAGAAAACTCCAAGAACGCCTTGACCTTTCTTCTTTTCTCCTCTTCTTGAACTCTTCTAAAAAACCCTAATCGTATATTGGTTTGGGAAAAGTGAAACAATCAGTGTAGACCCCTAATTAATTACTAAAAATGAATTAACCTGATTGGGTAAGGAAAAGACCAAAATACCCCTCTTAAATCCGGGTAACTTTCTTCAATTGAACAACCTTAATTCAAATAGTCATATATCCCTCATAAGAGCTGGAGCATTAGCAAACTCGATGGCATTGGAAAGAGGATTCCAAGACCTTTCATTTTATATCTTATGGGCCACAAAACTAATTATGTATTGAAAGCTATGGCCATTTGAAATTGACCAAAAACTCACATCTTAAGCTTAACTTGCAAAATTTCAGATTTTGCTATTTCCAATTTAGTTCTTTCTATTTTAAGCTCTTTCAAATACTGAGGTGTTACAACTTTAGAAGTGCCACAGACGTCTAAATGGTCCATGAAACTTCACAGAGACCATGAATTCGTCCGTTAAGGAAACTTGTCAGACTTAGAATTTTCTGTCAACTTCAATGATCATATCTTTCAGCACAAAATGAATTAGGTGGCCCAAGGCCTATCCAATTAAAGATATTTGAGTCCTCTTTCCAACACCACCAAGGTTGCCTAATTTGAAGCCTAGAGTAAAAAGTTATGTCCATTTTAGTGAACCCCTATTGGACAGGGCATCTTCACGACCCACTTGAGGGGCCATCATGATCTAGATGGTTCGTGAAGCCCTTCGAGAGAGGCATTTTGGAAGTTTTAACTAAGGGTCATTTCAGTATTTTCCCAATTGTTTTAACTCAATACGATGTCGTTTTACCTTCTACCATATTCCCTATATAAATACTTTTACCCCCAAAATCACCCAATTCAATTCCTTCTCCTAAATCCCTAAACTTGACCGAATTCATCCTCCCTAAAAATCTTCTCTCTAGATCAATAAAGAAGAAGAAGCTAGGGTTCTTCAAGTTCACGTCTCCTTTATTCATCATTTCTTAGGGCTTTAATCAAGTATGTAGGGATTTCATCAATTAGTTCCATTCACCCATTGAGTCCCCAAAGTTTCTCCAAATTCTCCAATTCAATTTTCCAAGATTTGATTAGATTTTCCCTCAATTCCTTATGGGTTCCACTTGTATGGATTCAAGTTCTTTATTATGATCTTATTTTAATGATTTGGACTTAACTACATGCTTTCAAGCCAATTCCATGTGAACCCATGCATTGATCTATGAACCCTAATTTACATGAATTTATGAAGAAGCTTTGAAAGATGAAAGATGAATTGATGAAGAAGCTTGAAGCTATGAATATGTTTTATGAAATTATTCATGTTTTTATGAAAGAAATGTTTATGACCTAATTATGCTTATATATAATATGTTCTATGAAGCTTGGCCACATGACATGTGAATGACATCTAGATTTGTCGTCAATGCTCTTTAGGCTATTTTCCTAAATTAGGTCTTGATTAGTATGGTATTCGGATATGCCATCAATGATTATAGATCATGCTTTAAAAATTGTTTCCATCAGTATTAGGGTATCTCTAGCATGAAGTGAATGAATATGGGCCTTAAAACTATTATAAAAAGATCATATATACTGAAAGGTTTTCTCACGCATGGGTTAAGGAGATATCCTATGATTTTTCTAGCGTGGATTGGTTACTTAATTGTACCTTTCCATGTATCATACTATGAATCTATCTTGGATTGGTTGTTTAATTGTACTTTTCCATGGATGATAATATCACTTTAGCTTGGATTGACTACTTGATGTTCCCTTCCATGGATAATAAGACAAGTTATGATTGAAGACTATTTTGAGGGATTTATGCTTAGCACCGAGAGGATATTGAAATGAAAGCTCTCCCGTAGCTGAGGTTGGGTTTATAGTAGCAATATCCTTATCACATACATATGTGCTCCCATAGGATGATTGTCTTAGATAGACATTAGCTAGTGGATCCATGTAAGATAGAAGTTCATGGTCCTTACCTTGGAAAATAGGACACCCATTTTCGGTGTGGGGAAGTGTCACGCCCCGAGGCTACCCCCTATAAGTAAACACAAGACCTAGGATCACGAGTGACCCCAAGCTAACCCTGAGCTGGCATATCATTAGTTAATTGAACATATTTATGAAACATAAGCTAATGTGGAAGCTGAATCATGAGATAAGTAATAGTGGGGAATACCTAAAAATAGTCTGAATATATAAATATTTAATAAGAATTTACTGATATTGAACAATCACTAAAATGCTAAAGTTGAATCTAAACTATGTCTGAAAAAGACTCTAACTGACTAAAGTTTATGGGACATACCCCAGCTAACTCTAGCAAAATTGGAAACTGAATAAACAGACTAAAGGGTAAAGCATGTTTATTTCCCTCAAAGTATGAGGACTCACCACTGAAGCTGCTGAACTGGAGATCAAGAACTGATCTATGCATGATCTGGATGCTGAGAACCTGAACCTACATCACGAAAAGATGTAGCGTAGAGTATACGTCAGTACTTGGAAGGTACTGAGCATGAAGGATAGGATAATAGCTGAACAAAACATATAACTGAACAAAGCATAATTGAGAAATGACATAATCTGAACATGATGGAAATACTAATACGTACTTAATATGAACTAAACTTAATGCAATGACCAAGTGCATGACATGCTGAAACTAAATATTGAAGTATGACTAAAACCTGGTCAAATACACTAGAGTCTGATTGTGGGAGCTACTTTTAACCGACATAAAAGAACGTGAGCTAAATGTGAAGTTCGATGTATACCTCTTATTGAGAGGACCCAATATACCTTTTCAGGGGTATAAAGGCATGGCTGGCGTGATCACTAAAACTGATGCCCACAGAGGGGACTTATAACCTATGGGGGCACGTAGTTCTGGGACTATGAGGGTACGCTAAACCCTAGTCCAACTCGATGCTAAGCCTACTCCCAACTAAATATGTATATGATACAATATGACTGAAAGACTGAATAGCTCAAAATACTGGCATGCAGATACTCATACTTGAAAACTCTTTCTAAAAACAATTAAAAATCATATTATAATATGATCATTGATGACTCAAGAAGTCATACTGCATAAACATTGATGGTATATCTAGATACCATACAGGTCATACATTGATGTCATACTCGATTGTCATACTAATCATGTTTTAGAAACTCTTTTTATCAAAACTCATCTTTATTTTCTCAAAACATAGTTTAAAAGTCAAGTGTTGGCTTTAAAAAGCTTCTCAAAATTTCTAACTCAAAATAAGATCCATGCTGAAATATACTGATAATGTGACGTTCAAAACTGGAGCATGTATATCTGTTTAACCGACCTAGCATGTGTAATTCATGAACTAAGATAATCTACACAATTAGGGTTCTGAATTTCATGCAAAGAACTACGCAATGATTCTACAAAAATATGATACTCTTATTAGGAATACTTCACAACTAATATCTAAGGTTTGAGAAACCCTAGGTCTAAGCAAGATATAGGAATCAAGAATCTAACTGAATTCTAGGGACCTAGTGGAAGAAAGGAATCCACCAGGAAATCCCACATAGCTAGTGACGAAATTCACGGAGAAATCTTTTGATTTCGGGGCTGGATCTGGATAAATCTTGTTGTGTTTTTGGAGAGGGCTTGGTCAACTTCTTCTGCTCTTTTTGCTCTAGTTTGGTGAATTTTTCGTGAATAAAGGTTTTGGTTATGTTTTGACTCGGTTATTAGGCTTAATTTGAGTAAAATAATGTAGTTTAGGGGTCAAACGACTTAGTTTAGGTTCCCAACGCATAGGGCAAATGAACAAAATGACCCTAACTTAATTCTGGCGAAGCCCATCCACAGAGGGAACGACGGTCCATCGTTTGACCCACCGGCTGTCGTTTGGGTTTGTTGTTTAAGTCTGCCCGATAGGGCTTCACTATAGCAACCATAATTTTTACTCAAAGATGGGATTTTAGCAAACTTGGTGGCGTTGAAAAGAGGATTCAATTATCTATCATTTGGTAGGTCATGGTCCACCTAATACCTTTTGTGCTAAGAGTGATGACCATTTGAAGTTGACCCATCAATAATTTCCCTCTAATTGACTACTAACCCTCACCTACGATCAGACGTATAGTCTGTAGGTCCAACCACGGACCGTACGGGTCGACCGTGGGTGGGATCAGAGACTATAAAGATTTGGGCCTTAACGACGGAACCCCACCTATGGTCCGTTGTCCTACCTACAGTTCGTGGGTGGTTTCGTTTGTACTGGTACCAGAGTTTTTGAAAACTAGAATTCTCTTCGTTTTGAGATCTGGGGTGTTACATTATCTCCCCCTTGGGAACATTCGTCCTCGAATGAAGTATAAAATAGTTGTGTATGGAGGGAAAGAGCTGCAACCCCTACCATTAGGTACTAGAAACTGATTTCTGACTTAACTGGGTTCCAAGATCATGCAAATATGCTGAAAAGGCAAGAACAATTGAAGGAACAAGATACTAAGACTGAACTTACGCATGAGTAAAATGAAAAAATGGAGAGAAAACTATTATCTCAAGCAGAAACAAAATCGAAAGGAAAGAGATGAGGATACTAGGCCTCCATGGCTACTTCTGCTTCCCAACCAAGTTTGTCAAATCTCATCACCCCTTGCATGGTGATACTTTCAAAAAAACCCAATCGTATATCTCAAACTCTAAGTCCCTTCTCCTTGCATCTGCATAGGACTTCTGTCTTAAATCTATCTCTGATGAGTTGAACTTTTTCCAAAGCATCATGAACCAAATCTAGCCCAATCAAGGTTGCTTCACCTACTCATCCACATTAGGAATACATAAGCAACCATCTACCCCTTGGGAAAAAACCTTTACTTTCTATTGATGAACTGCACCTTCCAACTAAACTGGTATGGGATCACTATCTATTTTTCCTTATTCTCCGCTACCAATGAAAATTCAAATCTATTATGTACTATCACACCACTTACTGATGTATCCGTAAGACTAACTCCTAATCGAGCAGACCGATGAACACCTTTTCCTAGGTCCTTCCCTTTTTCCTTAACATGTGTTACACAACCCTTTAGAGATCATCTTTCTGGCCTTAATGTAAGAGATAATTCAACCTATAGGCATGGAGCTACTACCCTTCCATTCTAAGACTGGCTCGTTGGAAAATGAAACCGAACTATCCTAGTTCTACAACCGAATGAGGCATAATCAGAAATGTAACCAATCCATGCCTAGAATCTACCATTTCTAACTTTACAATATCTGCTAAGGTGACTTTCTGAAAGACTGTGACAGGGAAATTTATGTATACTCGTCTAGTTATAACTGGGTCACCAACTGGAGTAGAGACTGGGAAGAGTTCTAAAAGGGTTTCTGGACTGACACCGAAGATTACTGCTACAAAGAGAATTTACAAAGGTAAGAGGAGCCCCTGGACCAATAATGCATAAACATCTGAGGAAAAATTCAAAATGTACCAGTGATCTGAAACGCATAATGTCGAATTAGAAATGAGAAGTTGGATCATACCTTACGCACGATAAAAGTAGAAAAGAAAGTGAAGTTTTCCTAAAACACTTCATAGCCTCCCCCTCATTAGATGTGGTGCACTTCACACCTATGAAAGAGACTCTACTTAGTGCGACTTTTCAGACATCCTAGGACTCTTAAACCTAATGCTATGATACCAAGTTTGTCACACCCCGAGGCTACCCCATGGACGTAAACACGGGACCTAGGATCACGAGTGACCCTAAGCTAACCCTGAGCTGGCATATGAAAAGCACACTGAACATATCTATGAAACATAAACTAATGCGGAAGCTAAATCATGAGATAACTAATAGTGGGGAATAGCCAAAACTGGTCTAAATATATAAATACTAAATAAGAGTTTAGTGATACTGAACAATCACTAAAATGCTAAAGTTGAATCTAAACTATGTCTGAAAAAGCCTTTAACTAACTAAAGTTGCTGGGACATGCCCCCAGCTAACTCTAGAAAAACTAGAAACTGAATAAAATGACAAGTGTAAAGCATATCTATTGTCCTCAAAGTATGAGGGCTCACCACTGAAGCTGCTGAACTAGAGATCGGGAACCGATCTATGTGAGATCTGGATGTTGAGGACCTAAATCAACATCATGAAAAAATTTAGTGCAAAGTATGCGTCAGTACTTGGAAGGCACTGAGCATGTAGGATATGATAATAGTTGAACAAAACATATAACTGAACGAAGAATAACTGAGCAATGACATAATCTGAACATGATAGAAATACTGATACATACAGAATATGAACTAAACTGAATGTAATGACCAAGTGCATGACATGCTGAAACTGAATATTGAAGTATAACTGAAAACTTGATCAAATACACTACATTCTGACTGTGGGAGCTACTATTAAACGACAAAAACCACGTGAGCTAAACGTGAAGTCCGATGTATACGCCTCATCGAGAGTACCCAATATACCTTGCCAGGGGTATAAAGGCATGACTGGCGTGATCACTAAAATTGATGCCCACAAAGGGGACTTATAACCTAAGGAGGGACGTAGTTCTAGGACTAGCAGGGTACGCTGAACCCTAGTACAACTCGGTTATAAGCCTACTCCCAATTGAATATGTATATGATACATTATGACTGAAATACTGAATAGCTCAAAATACTGACATGCAGATACTCATACTTGAAAACTCTTTCTGAAAAACAATTCAAAATCATATTATAATATTATCATTGATAATTCGGGAAGTCATACTGCATAAACATTGATGGTATATCTAGATACCATACTGATCATACATTGATGGCATACTCAATTGTCATACTAATCATGTTTTAGAAACCCTTTTATCAAAGCTAATCTTTATTTTCTCAAAACACAGTTTAAAACTCAAGTGTTGGCTTTAAAAAGCTTCTCAAGATTTATAACTCAAAATAGGGTCCATGCTGAAATAATTTGATAATGTGACGTTCGAAACTGGAGCATGTATATCTGTTTAACTGACCTAGCAAGTGTAACTCATGAACTAAGAGAATCTACACAACTAGGGTTCTAAATTTCATGCAAAGAACTAAGCAACGATTCTACAAAAATATGATAATTTGATTAAGAATACTCTAACAGCTAATTCACAACTAATATCTAAGGTTTGAGAAACCCTAGGTCTAAGCAAGATATAGAAATCAATAATTTGATTGAATTCTAGCGACCTAGTGGATTAAAGGAATCCACCAATGAAATCCCACATACCTGGTGACAAAATTCACAGAGAAATCTTTCAATTTTGGAGCTGGAACTGAAGAAATCTTGTTGCGTTCTTGGAGAGGGTTTGTGGATAAGTGCCAAAACTGTCAGCAGATAAAGTATGAGCACCAAAGGCCGACAGGTTTACTTTAGCGGATGCAAATTCTGGAATGGAAGTGAGAAAGGATAGCTATGGATTTTGTGGTTCGTCTCCCCAAGACCTTAGGGAAGTTTGATTCCATTTAGGTAGTGGCTGACAGATGACTAAGTCTGCCCATTTTATTCTAGTTAGAGTAGACTATAATGCTCAGTAGTTAGCTAAGGTTTATGTGAAAGAGATAGTGAGGTTGAACGGGGTGTCCCTTTCTATCATCTCAGACCGTGGTACGCAGTTCACATCCAAGTTTTGGAGAAAATTGCATGATTAGTTGGGCACTCAACTCGCTTTTAGCATAACTTTCCATACAGAGACGGATGGGCAGTCAAAAAGAACTATCCGAGTGTTAGAGGACATATTGAGGGCATGTGTGATTGACTTTGGAGGGCATTGGGATAAGTTCCTACCATTGTGTTAGTTCTCCTATAATAACAGTTACCACTCCAGCATTGACATGGCACCATTTGAGGTACTTTATGGGAGGGGTTGTAGATCACCAATAGGGTGGTTTGATGCTGGAGATGTAAAACCTTTGGGGGTTGATTTGGTGAAAGATGCTCAGGATAAAGCAAGAAGCATTCAAGTTAAGCATCCCAGAGTAGACAAAAAAATATGTTGACCATAAAGTAAGGGACGTGGCATTTCAGGCTGGTGAACAAGTTTTTCTGAAGGTGTCACCCATGAAATGGGTGACGATGTTTGGCAATAAGGGCAAGCTTAGCCCTCGATATACTGGACCATTTGAGATCCTTGACTGTGTAGGGCCAGTGGCTTATAGATTGGCCTTACCCCTAGCTTATCTGGAGTTCATCCAGTGTTTCATGTGTCCATGTTGAAGAAGTATCATGGTGACGGAGATTACATCATCAAGTGGGATTCAGTTCTGTTAGACAAAGACCTTCAATATGAGGCAAAACCAGTTGCAGTTCTTAATAGTGATGTCCGGAAGCTGAGGACCAAGATGATTAAGTCCGTGAAATTTTAATGGAAGCATTATTCGGTGGAGGAAGATACTTGGGAAACCGAGCAAGACATGCGAGAGAAATATCCCTAGTTGTTCGACGATTTAGGTACTACTCTACTCTTACTTTAGCCAATTTTTCCTAGTTTATCACTTAGGGATGAATGATGGGTAAATTGGTATCTATTGTAACGACCTTCTCCCGTCGTTATTGAAAAGCTAATAAGGACATAAATTTTTTGAGTAGTGACTCGAAAAATTATAGCCTAGTCTAGATTTGGATGAAATCTTAGTCAGGAGAGGTCCAGGGAAATATGGTAATGAATGGGGATCTAATTGTGGATTTGATTACGTGAGTGGATAGCTAAGATGTTAAGGAGCCCGTACGACTTTACGGAATCAAATTCGGGCAACTAGAACTCCCAAAACTGATCTTGGCGTGAAAAGGTAGTTTCTGAACGTCAAGGGTTGAAGGTGTGTTGTGAAATGGGAGCTTGGAACTCAAATTTTGAGTTTCTGTCTTCGTTTAAGCTGCCGGGGTGGAATTATTCCAGCCACGGCGGGGCCGCTGTGGCAGGTTGGGGTCCGTCGTAGCGGGCCAGTCGCGACTTAAGTCGGGAAAAACCCCAATTTCGTTATGTTTTTTGCAAAATTTATTCTTAAGAACTAGGAAACGACCCAAGGCAATTTCTTGATAGTTTTCCATGACTTTTGGTGCTAAAGGTAAGGATTTTACTCCCCTTATCCATTTTTCGATCCGTAGAACTTAGACTCCTAGGTAATTATCATTGGGGGAGGGTTATTACCTGAAGTTGATGATGGGAAAAGCCCTAACTATACATTAGGATAATGGATTTGGTCTTGGGTTATTAGGTTGTTATAATTTGGGTAAATTAGACCTTAATTATTGATCCTTGCATTAATTACTTGTTCATAGACCAAGAACAAGCCGAAAGAATCTGGAAAGGGAAGGCTCAAGTGTCTTAGGAGGATTCAAGCTTGGTTTCGAGGTAGGTAATGGTTTGATTTCCTTTTTGTATGATATAATTGCTTCGTAATATGCATGCATGTATGAGAATAAGGAATGTAAACTGAATCTAATGCAAATGAGTATATTTATATGAATAATTACATAATATGAACCCATTGCTTTATTGTATGACTATGAGTATTTTTCATTATGGTTGTGACTTGTGATTGTGCTGACTGGATCGGGTGTCACGTTTCGACTGAAATATTGGATCGAGTGTCACGTTCTGACACATATATTGGATCGGGTGTCATGTTCCGACACATATATTGGATTGGGTGTCACGTTCCGATACATGTATATTGGATCGGGTGTCATATTCTGAAACACTAACAGTTTGGGTGTGGGTTCCATGAGAGGACCATTGATATTGTTATATTATGTCTACTTGTCATTGTTAATGGGAGACTGTATGTTGCTCTAAAATAATGATTGAATTGTATTATGTATATGTATGCTTATTGTATTGTAATTGCTTGCGTGTAATGTGCTTATGGGAGTGGCCACGTGATCCTACCAATACACTGTGGTTGTGTACTGATACTGCACTTGCTATTTATTTGTTGAGTACAAGGCATCTTCAAGCGGCTACTGACAGACCTTAGTTAGGAGATCACTGATCGAGACCGGATTCAAGGTTGAGCCAGTTCTTCCAGGCTGCCCTGAGTTCTCTTTTGTTTACTCCATTCTCTTCAGACTCAGACTAGTGCTTTAGATATTTCCTATGCTTGGTTGGGGTTGTACCCCCTTTTCCTTAGACTTGTTGATCGTTAGAGTTTTGGTACATTGACATTCAGGTTCTAGGAGTTGTTTTGTACAAATGTTTGGTAGTTGTTTTGTTTAGCTTTTGGAGTTTATGGGAACTCCATTTTTCTTAGACATTTAAACATGCTTCCATATCTTCAAATGTTTAGTTTATCATTGAGTTTCTTAGTTGGGTTGTAATAATAGTTCTCCCACCGAAGGGTTAGTGTGGGTGCCAATCACGATGATTTTATTATATAAAGATGCATTGACCATGTTCGTGTTTTATGAATGTTCTTAAATGATTTTACTATGTTTTAACTTGGTCATGCATTCTATGTTTTCGACTATGTCCCTTTATGATCATGTCTCATGTTTTATTGCGTTCCCTTCATACTTAGTACATTTCATGTACTAACACATACTTTTGTCTACATTGTTTCACTGATGTAGGGTCTGATATTCTCACTCCTCATCTCCGTGGATAGTGTTCACTTTCATAGATTTAAAGATTGGTGAGTCCTCATGTTCTGAGGACCGAACCCTTTATTGCTTATTGTCTTTAATTTTCCGTGTTGTATGTGATGCATGAGTTACATCCTAATCACTCTTGATATAATAGATGGCTTTGACACAAATGTTAGACTTCCCCTCTTGTCAAACTCTTTATGATATAAAACTACCTATTGAACTCTTTGAATTGTATTATCTTGTATGATGTATGCTAAGTGGCTTGTGTAGGGCCTCTTGGGGCCTTATACGCATGTCACGTCTAGGGTGTACTTTGGATCGTGACAAAATATTTTCCAGTTAGATTATGAAAATTTGTCTTAAGACAATGAGGATTACATCTTAGGGTCATGATACGCGATAATTTAATCCTTGGGTCATGGAATAATTTCTGTAGGCCATGAAATTGATGCCTTTAGTCTATGACACCTTCGAAAGATGATATGTAGAAATTAAATCATTAGGCAATGAGATGATGTGTGTGGGCCATGGAAATGGTGCCTTTAGACTATGACGCCTTTGAAACATGATAACCATAAATATAATCATCAGGTCATGAAATAATGTTCGCAGACCATGAATTAAAAAAATTAGACTATGGCACCTTTGGAACATTAAAATAATGATAAAAGAATGTGTATCTATTTTTTCGATGTAATTCAGCCATATTGCGATATTTACAACTTGATTCAATAGATATTTCATGTAGATGTATTTTTGGGGGATCAATATGGTTTCCGTAACTTGATTAAACCTTGGCTCAACGTTAATGTGATTCTCCTCTCAATATTATTCTTGGGCATATATATAGTTCTTGGGGACAATATAGTTCTCGAGCTTCATTTATCTTTTGAGCACAATGTAATTTTTGAACACAATGTTATTCTCTGGCACGATGCAATTCTCAGGGACAATGCAGTTCTCGAGCGCAATGCAATTCTAAGGCATAATGCAATTTCTCAGGTACAATGCAATTTCTCAAGCATAATGCAATTCTAAGGCACAATGCAATTTTGGGGCACACTGTAATTTCTCAGGCAGTATGCAACTCTCTAGCATAATGCAAATTCTCAGGCACAATGCAAATTTTCAGACTCAATGCAATTCTCAGGCTCAATGTAATTCTTGGACACAATGCAAATTTCTTGACACAATGCAAATTTCTCAGGCACAATGCAATTCTCAGGATCAATGCATTTTTGGGGCAATGCAAATTTTCCGACACAATGCAATTTTTTGGATAGAATGCAATTTTCAGGCTTAATGCATTTATCAAGCTTAATGCAATTTGTTGGGCATAATGAAATTCTCGGGAATATGCAAATTCTCGAGCACGAGTTTATTCTCGAGCACAATACATTTCTCAAAAACGATGTTGTAGTTGAGAATATAAGGTGGCTTAGACCATCGTTTTATCGGAAGTACAAAGTGTCTCTTCCATGGTGATTGTAGGGCTCAATATAACAGTTGAGAGTGTAGAGTAGCTTAGATATTCATCTTATTGGAAGGACATAGTGTCATTTCTTGGCGATTTTAGGGCACAAAATAACAATTGACAGTATAGAGTAGCTTAGACCTTCGTCTTATTGGAAGGACATATCGTTATTTCATGGCGATTATTCAGACAATGTTGGAATTGCTTCTTACATTTGTACCTGTCTTTTCTGCATTCAAAGAAATATTGTTAGTTTATAAAAAGGGAGTTTGATTTGTATCTCTGTTTTGACCTGCACGCTACATCGTCTAGGCCTTTTTCGGACATTGGCTTTGGGCAATATATAAATAGTATAAAAATAAGAATTTGAAAGAAAAGTTTTGGGAAACACAAAAATGATAGATTGTCTAAAATATTATTGAATCTTTGAGCATGACTGATAACGCTCAACTACACTTTATCCAATTCTAAGTGTAGGCGGTCTCTAACAAGTATAAACCAAACTAAGAGTTGTGGTTGATCCCAAATAGAGTGATACAGTAAAGAATTCAATTAAGAAGTAAAATTTTGTTCTAATCGTTTGTAGAGGTAGTAGTTTCGCAACATTAAAGTAAATCACAAAGTTTTGGTAGACAATATCAAATGGGGGGATTTGAGTAACCAACTGATGACTACTAAAAATTGGAAATAAACAAGTAGAGAAGGTTTCTTAGGAGTGTGAAGAGTTGAATGCTAATGTCGCGTAATGAGTTATTATGAGTTACTCAGAGATGTTGAAATTCAGTGGGTAGGCTAGGTTTTGAGTGCAATAGCCATTTCTCAATCAACTATTGCGATTAAAGTGAGTTCTTTCAAACCTCAACAAGTGAAACACAATCGAACAATCCATTTCCTTAATCAATCCACTTTTTCAAGCTAGATTTGTAAGATTGCAATAACCTACTTTCTCAAGCTTGATTCGTAACAATGCAATTAATACCGTCATCAACTACTAATTCGACTCTAACACCTCTTTCTCAAGCAACTATCGAGTTCTAAGCTAAAATTGCATTGACAACTAAGATTCCTCAATTAAAATATAAACAATTAAATTAACCCACTTCAAATCAACAATAAAATCAGTAACTAATAAAACCCATAAGCTAATTAAATCATTCAACTACATAGTCACACCCCCACGGATGGGGGTTTTAGCCAAACATAGTAAAAAATAAGAAATTGTTACCAACGAAGTTTTTCATCAGATTTGACAACGATCCACAAGTCTCCAAATGCTCAAATTAAAACTACAAATCTCACTATCTCTAAATTCTTGCTCAAAAATGTAAAAACAATGTTCTAGAAAGTAAAATATCTAAAACCCAGAAGTGAATAATGTGGGAACACCTTCTCTTCTTTTGAAAATTGCATTTATATATTCCCCGAATTTTAGCACAGATTCCACTCGGCAAAGTAAGTCGGGATCGCCTAATTGGTCGGCAATACACCAAACTTGTCACGCCTCAAATCCCAATAAGACGAACAGGCACCCGATACCCTAAAGGCCCGAGAGAAACAACATGTAACCTATGCTTACTATGCATATAACTATGAAAATCTTGTGACAAGTTCACATAGGATGCAGCGATACGAACCAACATAAGTAGACCCACAACTTATATATAAGACTTGGCCGTTGAGGCCACAACTTGTTAAGATGCAACTGAACCATATACATAAGTCTAGAAAGTCTCTAAAAGGTAGAACACCTTAGAGTAGGTCGGGATAGACCCCGCCTTACCCTTAACTATGATACAATAACAAAATGAATCTACCAAGGACTCAGTAAAGCTCCGAATCAACCTAGAGCTCACCAAAAGTAGTTGAGTGTCATGTGCTCCTATTGAGAAGGTCTACTAGTTGGAGTACATGTGCCTGCAGTATGAAACACAGCGTCCCCAACGAGGGATGCCAGTACGAAAAAATGTACTGAATATGTAAGGCAATAACATATATAAAATAAGAGTTCGAATGAAACCAAGTATCAATATATGTGTGCATAAATCAGAACAAAAGACCACATTTGTTAACTCTTATGGGATCATGTATGTTACATTCTTGTCTTTACCTTTCTTTGTTATGATCTTTATAAGGCATGTGATACGAATGACCAGCTGATCAGTAGTAGAAGAGAATGACCCATGCTAGGCATTTTAACCCCTGGGATGCGGTCCTCATAATTACACAAATTGGGGATCGGCCCATGTTAGGCTTTCGCCCCAGAGCTGCCACCCTTCTATACCAATTGGGATCGGCCCATGCTAGGCTTTCTCCCCTAAGCTACCACCCTTATATAACAATTGGGATCGACCCATGCTAGGATTTTCCCCTGGGCTGCCACCCATAATTATACAGATTGCTCACTTAGATTCTTTAATCTTTGAGATTGTTGTTTTGGTGGTCATAATCATTTTTGAGATTTTGAAATACAGACCAATAGTAGAAGACATGAAAATAATAACTTCAAGGCAGTAACAATGACATGAGGAGCTTAAATGACACAATTGACTTCAGTTGACTAAGATGTGAATTTACAAAGCTTGCCTTTGCAATTACCATTTCTATACTAGCACATAAGCGGACAATTACACAAGTACAAGTAATGAATGTATAATGAAGTAATTCTACACACTAAGGAGAGGGGGGGTAAAAATATTGTTAGTTATTTGGAGATCGTACGCTGCCACTATGTTTCCTTTACTAGGAACAAAACTTAGGAAATTCATTTATTGCTATTCGTCGTAAATATCATATTTCATGCCAAGGAATATGGAATCGAATAGCCTTACACGCCTTTTTTCCTGACCAATATAACGATCACGATTCAGCCTCTCTCTTTGGTGCTAATCTACAATATTAGTCACGATTAATCTAATGTTAGTAGCTAATCACATTAAGGCCCTAAAAAAATAGTAGCAAAACACTTGACGGAAAGTAGGCCCATACAACCCTTACACAAATGGTGAACCACCACACCCTTGTTCTATAAATTAATACAACTTCATACATCTTTCGCCAAGATACCCAAGCTGCCCCCAACAACAATATACATAAGGTAGCCACTATCAATCCCCAAAAATCTTTCAGTATAATAGAAGAATATTGAACTCAAGGATTTATAACCATCCATGAATTCTTGACAAATATATACAAAATTCTCCACCCCAAACCTGTATTTAAAGAGAAGCAAAAATGGGCAGTAGCCTTACCTTAGTTTCTGGAAATTTATCCTCTAAACTTGTACTTCAAAAACTGAAACTCTCATTCAAACTTTTACTTGAAAAAAGGGAAAATATTCAAGAACCGTAAGGTATTTTAGGGCAACTGTATTAATCCAAGAAAGACCAAGAGAGAAACTTAATAAATCTGAAATTTTGCAAGTTAAAAATGAAGCAAAATATCTGATCTTTATCCCTTTAAAAAGGAGGTGTATTGGCCGACTTTCTTGGCCAATTTTGGGCAATATATTTTTAAGTAGGTGACCCGCCTACTTTGCCTTTTAACTTGGGCCTTTGTGACTTCAGCACTTGTTGGGCCTTGCTGCCAATTCTTGTCAATTTGGGCCATAATTAATGCATGTAGGTGATCCAACTACTTGGATTTTTCACTTGGGCCTTTTTGTTGACTTAAGAATATTGGGCCTTGGCTGTCCATCTTACCCTTATCCTTCTATTCAACTTGGGCCAGATTAATGCAAGTAGGTGGTAGTGTACTTGGCTCAATTACATGGTCAAAAGAGTCTTAGTTGATCATGCACCTACTTGGTCCCTTGGGGTGGTCAATAAGTCAAAGTAGGTGATGCACCTACTTGTCACCTACTATCTTAGTCAAGTCTTAGTAGGTTATGCACCTACTTGGTCCTTTGGGCTGGTCAATAAGTCAAAGTAGGTGATGCACCTACTTGTCACCTGCTAGCTTAGTTAAGTCAAGCAAGCAGCTCACTTATTTTATTTCATTTTATAAATCTTACTTCCTTTTGCTTTAACTTAACACTTCACCTTAAACTTAAATCTCAAATATGACCTTATTGTCTCGAGTTTGAATAGTTCTGTTGGAGTTAACTTGCAGTACATATGCTGAAACGTGCAAGACATCACATCACCTTCCAAGCCAGTTTAAACCAACACCAACCATATAAGAAACATGGTCCCTCACCTATACTATAAGTCTATGTCAAGTATCACAAGAATAGAACAAGCATACACATAATACGAGCTGTTACAGAACTGGTCGGCGATACGCCGAGTGTTCATCTTCTCACCTTTTTGGTGTGTCTTTTCACCAATTTGTTCTGTAACGTTTGGCGAAGTAAGTCAGGCTCGCCGAACTGGTCGGCGATGTACCGAGTGCTTCTCTTCTTACCTTCTTTGCATGGCTTTCCACCACATCTTTTTGTAACATTTGACAAGCTAGATTTGCATCACCGATATCTTCGGCGTGTCGTCGAATTGCTCATTTGACTGCCAAGTTTTTTTTGTCCATGGGTTGGCATGCTGGATCTTTAGGCGAGCTGAAGGTCCACTCGGCGACTCACCGAGTGGCTTTGGCGAGTACCAACTTTGCTTTCCTTCTACTTGTTCAGCTTTTTTGCTCCTATTTGCCTCGTAATGTCCTTGTCTTGCTCTTTTGCCTTCTTTGTTTCATATTAACATTTTAACATCAGTTATGAGCATAAAATAAGTATTGGGGACACTAAATCCCTGAATATTAAGCTCTAAATGAGTCGAAATCCCCGACTCATCAATGAAACATTTTCATACTTTACAATATGCAATTGGAAGAGGTCCTTTCGATTTTGGTGTGCATCATAGATAATTTTGAAAAACCATTCAAACATTTCTGCCAGTATGGAACTTCTGATATTCTGATCATTTTTATAGATTGAAAATCACTTTCTATGAATTTTTTAGATCCTTACAAAAATTATGCCCCAGTAATTACAGTGTTCAAGAGAATGCTCTTTTGACGAAAATTCCACTTCAGTCTTATGATTTGCAATAGGATGCTCTTTTGATGAAATTTTTGAGATCCTCTCAAAAATCCTGCCCCAATTGTATAGTCAAGAAAAATGTGATTTTTATTAGGATGAGATCATACTCTATAGGATCTCTTACGTATCTCCTCTTAAATGGAAATCAGGTCTAACGTAGTTCCAAATTACATAGTAAAGAGTAGTAATCAAATATAAATGTAGTATCTCTTTACCACATCTGAGTTGATAGGTCTGGGCCAGATTTTACCATCCATTTCTGCTAGTATGAGTGTTCCTCCTATCAAAACTAAAAAAACCATGTTTGGACCTTGACAAATTGATGAGAATTTACCCTTTGCCTCGTCTTGATTTGGAAATATTCACTTTCAGAACCAATTGCCCAAGTGAGAAATGTCTTGGTCTGGCCTTCTTTTTGAAAGCTCTAGCCATTCTATTTTGATAGAGTTGACCGTGATAGATTGCATTAATTATTCTTCTGTCAATTAATGTTAAGCTCTCAAATCGGTTCTGCACCCATTTAGCATCGCTTAGCTCAAGGACGGTATTTCCACTTTAGCAGGTATAAGAACTTCATTACCATACACTAGAAAATAAGGCATAACCCTGCTAGAAGTTCTGATGGGAGTGTGATACACTTATTTCTAACATCTCCAATAATTGCAAGGCTACGAAGATAGTTTGCTTCTTGCACAGGTGTACACATTGATGGGTTGCGCAACTACAACAAGTAATCTTAAAGTAATGGACATCTTCGCAATCTCCAAAGCTTTAGCACATATATTGAGCCTTACCAACCATTACTAATTGGAAATCATGGAAGAGAAGAAATTCAAGAAAACATGAAGAAAATACTATTTATGGGAGGATCATTTATAAGGTGTAATTGGTAATTAATCAGATGATTAGAGTACACTATTTCCAGTTAACTTTATCACCAACAGACTAGCCGACACTGATACAGTTCTTCAGTAATTACAAGCCTAAACTAAATTCATTATTTAGTTAAGTGGAAGAAACAGTCATATGTACAATCAAAATCAACACAGATGAGGCAAATCAAGGAAATCCATGACTAAATTCCTATGGCTTTTTCTTAAGGAATGCCATTGGATATCTAATTTATGTGAAGGCGAGATAGATAGAGGAAGCTTCAACTCTAGTGGAAGAGACTACATCAATTCATAAAGCCATGAGATACCGTCTTAGCCAAGGAATTCTTAATGCTAACACAGAGACAAACTCGGTGATTCTAATAAACGTACTCATAATTTTTGGAAACCACCACAAAAAATCACACAAGAAGTAGAGAGAATCAGAGAGATGATGCAACAATTACAAATTGGGATTCCATATGTGTTCAGAAAAGGAAATAAGCTAGCATATTTCTTTACAAATCTAGATTTCGAGCAAGAGAATACAACATACTTTCAAGATTTTCAGTCGATACCATCAATGCAAAAGAGAATAATTAATTCAGAAAAACAGATTCCCTACATCTGAGTTAGGACTAAAAGGATACAACACCCTGAAGATCATGTAAGGATTTCAGAAATATAAAATGGGAGATATGTACAAAATGGACCCGATTTCTACAAAATTTCAAAAGCAACATCAACTAAAAGAGCACATCCTAAGTCCATTTGCCTAAAAAAACAAGAAATTCAAGTTAGAAAACGAAAGAACAGATTTGAGATAGATAATGAAAAGGGAATACAAAACTTACAAGCTTGGAACACCAATTATTGGAAAAGAGATAAAAAGCTCATCAATAAATTAGAGAAGACCAACTCCAAGTGACTCCTGGAGCAAATATGGTGCAGATCAAAATGAAGATAACATGGAGAAAAAATTGAGAAAGTAGGGAAAACCCCTACATCTCAAAGTAGAAGAGGAATAGTTGACAAGAAAAGGATGTTTATTTCTTATTTAAACGTTAGATATTTTTTGTTGTTTTCATTTGGATCTTGGGTTGGTCCTTTGGAGCTTCAGAACATTATTGTTATTTTGTTTTAAAATAAATAATAAAATTGGACCGATGGGTCAATATTTCACCTAAAAATGTGATATACTGTAACGACCCGAGCCGTCGTTATTTAGGAAAACCAAAACTTTGAGAAAATACTGGGCCACTATCCCGCCAGGGTGGGTCAGATGCTGCTAGTGGGGTGGTGCCACGGCGGGGTAAGCTGGCACCAGAGCGGGATAGGCGAGAAAAATGTAAACAACGCGAAATCTTATTTTCTCCTTCCTAAAATACCTAGATTAGATGTAAATCACCTAGAAACCCTCCAAAAAGATGCTCCAAACTTGGGAAAAAAGGAGCAAGAGATTCTAGAATAAGGATGGTGATATCTTGCGAATTCCTGGCCAATTTCACCGTCATGTCATCTGGAAAACCAAAAAATTATCTACAATTCCTCCGTGCAGCTGCTTGTTAAGTGATATATGTCGATGAATACTTCATTATGAGTAGGCCTTCGTGCACCAAACAAAAAATGATTAATCATGGGAAGAAGCCATATGTATTGAACTAGGGCTAAGTTGGTCTAATTATTGTTAAGTGATATATGTCGATGAATACTTCATTATGATGGTTGTGATTTCATGATTATGAGATATATGTTGTTCTTCCATCATGATAATACGTGTATGTATGCAATGTTGCATTATTGACCACACTATTTGTAATGAGATAGACGAATGATGAATGTCAAGAATCATGACTTGATTGTATGATTATGAGAATATGCTTTGTAATTGTGATTGTGGCTTGTTGAATAGATCGGGTGTTGCATTCCGACACACTAACTTAGATCGGTTACCCTGTTCTGGCATAAATATGGGATCGGTTGCCACGTTACGGCATGAACATTGGATTGGGTGCCACGTTTCGGTATGCTAACAGTTTGGATTTATGTTCCATGAGAGGACCAATGACTTGACATAATTGTGTATTTTGAGGTTTGTGAAATTGAACGTGGTTCGTAATGATAAATGATATTGTAATTCCCCAGAGTGGCTACATGGTTATGAGGACTTATATCTAATTGTTCTTTTGTGTTGAGTGAACTTGTTGTGTATCGTGTTGTCGAATGAATTTGAAAGACCAAGGGTTCAAGGGTCGTAATAATTGAGAGCAAGGGTTGTCTGTGTGTTGTAATGGGGAGAAATGGGGGTAGTGTAGGTGATGTAATTACTTAGGTTGATTTCACCTTGGAGGAAGGAATTCGTGGGTGGTTAATCGGAATTCTTGTAGTTGTGTTCGTGGACTCTCATATGCGTTTAAATGGTTAGGCTAAGATCAAGAACCTAGTAAGTAGGTTGACTGAGAAGGTGCTTAGTAGTAAGGGTGCTAGTGTAATTCTAAGATGTTTCAAAGGGGGTAAAGGTGCAGAAGCGAGTGGTTTATTGCATATTCTTGCTAGTTGATTTCTTTTGTTTTGAGGTGGGTGTCAAGTTGACTGATGATGCCTACCTGTACGTGCTGTTTTGTACTGATACTACTCTTGCGATTACTTTTTGGGTATAGACTGGATGCAGGTTGGTGATGTTTCATTAGATGAAGACGAAGAATTCTCTAGCGGCTTCTACTTTTCTTTCCGCATGGTGGGAGCTGTGTCTTTTCATTATTATGTCTTATTGTTCTTTTAGTAGCTGTAGTACCTGTCTAGACTAGATAATTGGGGGTGTTAATTAC
Source organism: Solanum tuberosum (assembly GCF_000226075.1). NCBI lineage: Eukaryota > Viridiplantae > Streptophyta > Magnoliopsida > Solanales > Solanaceae > Solanum > Solanum tuberosum. The sequence goes on from NW_006239067.1 coordinate 615,289, forward strand.
TTTATATGTCTTAACCTGAATTTCTTAAAGAAGGTTTTCATTTATAAAAACACTATGATTTCATTTATCTCTGTTTTTCGTTAATTTTCTGCATGTTTAAACTATTGGAATAAGAGGGTTCTCCTACTTAGGTGTTAGAGTGGGAGCCCACACGGCCCGGTGGGTTAGGTCATGCAAAGTTGGTATCAGAGCCCAGGTTTCCGATCTCCTAGTACAAGAGCAAAATATGGACGAGACTTCTGTGGATTGGTGTGTTGACATCCACATCTAATCCTCAGAAACCTAGGAAGCATTCTAGGAAGTTGTCTTATCTTTTCTCTACTTCGTGCGAGTGTCGCTTGTGGTATGAGTTGGGTCCAATTGTAATCTCCCGATTCCAATTGGTATCTCAACAAAGTGAACCGGACGTCGTTGTCACGATCGAAGGGATACAAGCAAAGAAAATTGAAACAGAGAAGGTTCCAATTGGTATCTGGCCCTAAGGGCGATGTAAATGCATGGATGATCAGTAATGGTCATCCATGGAGCGGAGTAGCTAATTAAGAATTTGGACTTGTCTGTGAGTATAACTTTAAACTGTGAATGCGTGCTTCTTGTTTCTGAATTAACTGTGAATGTGAAAGTTCTTTTGCTGGAATATGATGATATGATTTGATGAACGGTAAATGTGTTCCTGAACTTTGTTATGTTAATATATGGGTGTATCCTGGGGACGAGGATGTTGTAGTGTTGAAGTAACATAAAGGGATTTTGGAGAGTGTATCGTTGGGTTGACTCGAGGTAGGCAACGATTATCCTAGCTAAGGGGATTGAGTACTCTAAAAATGGTTGTGTTATAGTTGGGATTGGGGGAATTTGGGAAAGAAAAGAACCCCTGAAAAATTGTTTGCAGGGGTTCTGTTCTCGTTATGGCCGTTGGGGCAGGATTTTTCCCGCCAAGGGGAGGCCGCCAGTTCGGGATTCCTCCCGCCAGAACGGGGCAGGGTGAGACAGAATCTCAGCCCTGTCTCCCCTGTTTTCCCCAGTCACAATTATGGACCCCGAATTGTACTTGAAATAATCCCTGCAATCCAATCAGTGCTCAGAAAGCAAGAATAGTTTATATAACTTAGTAATTAACTATTTACTGCAGAAACAACAGAAAAAAAAAGCAACATTCGCGTGCTACCAATAACATAAGTGAAATAGAAAGGGAATCTAGTATCATTAATTACAAACACAAGGCAGGCGAAAAACCAAATCAAGGTCTCTGGGACTGGGAGGTGTCCACATAAGAGTCTAGATCCTCTGGGGGTACAAGGCCTATCACGGCCTCATCCATGAAAGTGAAATGTTGGAAATCTCTCTTTTCGACTCGGGGAACCTCCTGTCCGGATGAGACGCAGGTAAACATGATCCACACACCCTTCCATATCGGGACCATCAGAAGATCCCTTTCCAGACCCTTCCTCCTCTCCTAGCGCAGCTCGCGGTAGAGCATCTCAACCTCTAAGGCAGTGCTGGGTGGAACCGGAGTGGTGTCAGCAAATGAGCACCCCAATCTCTTCCGAACGGCCGCCAGGTCCTCCTCTACCTGTGCACATGAGAGTGGGGCTGGGACCGAGTGGGGTGAGTGTTGTCGCCTACCTCGTTGTCTCTCTGCTATTGGCTCGACCTGTCCTCCTCCTCTTACAGCTAGAGGTAGAACCTAACCTAACCAAAAGAGGGTGAAAAGGGGATCCATTGGCAGTACCTCATCGGTGTCAAGAGGTGGCACCCCGCCCGTTTGCACAGCGTGGTGATAAGTCCCGGTAGGAAGAAATCTTTACTATTTCCTCGATAGAACATCTTCCATTCTAAGATAATATGGGACCCCAAATTTAGCTCGATACCCTGTATAGCGCACGCCACTACCAAATCCCGAGGAAAAGTCACGTCTGTGTGGTTTCTCGATGGGCTGATACTCCTAGGAACCAAGTGTAGCCACCTCTTCATATCCCGTGACCAGTCCGTGCTGGTAATTCCCTCTGCAGTGGCCAAGTAGACATGGTCTAGGCACGCAGGCTCGATCAGGAAGTCCCTCAACCAACCTAGATCCATATCTCTCAGCTTAGCCTCGTACTCCGCGTTCGAGATCTCGGACACCTCTAGCACCTCGTTGATGGTTGTGGCATTAAAGATGATATCAACTCCCCAAATATGAGTGACGGGGTGAGGATCACCCCATCGCACAGTAGGCAAGATGGCGTAGAACTCCCTCACCCATATGGAACGTGCATCCGGGGGAGCCTCAGTCAGTGAAGTCTATCCAAACTTAATCAGGGGAGGGTAAAATGTAGGCAACTTCTCCTCCAGTTTGAGTAAAATGAAACCTCTCTCGAAATAGAACCTTGTATTTCTGTTGTCGTGATGTCTTTCCCAACTCGCGGTATTGGGGAACTGAACGAAAAATAAGTTTTCCTCATTTGAACCTGCCATTTAGAGAGCCTGCAAGAAGTTAAATATACGTTAGAACAACGGGGAATTAAGAAGAATCTGGTTAACCTGAGAAGAGAGAAATTTCAGAGTGAAGGGATGCAGGTCACTAGTCTAGCATATCCCACCAGAGCGGCCAAAATTCCACTAGAGCGGGATGATGGAGGCCGCCACAGCGGGATGAAGGTCGCCAGAGCGGCCTTCATTTGGGACGAACAGCAGGCGCGATCATGGAGCCTTTTTGTCCTAAAATCCTTGTCTTAAACATAGTTTCAGCAGATCAGAGTATATTAACTACCCTAGAACCTAATTATGCTATTAACTCGGCAAAATAACCAATAAATACCCCTCAAATTCGAGTTTTTAAACGTAGAGACTTTTCAACTTCTCCCAACCATTTTGGCCCCGATTTAACCGTATATTTACAAATTCCTTATTCCCAAGACATTGTGGAGACATCGGGAACATAAGGGAAGTACCCATGCTACGTTTTTATAGCAAATCAAGTAACCTATGTTCACAATTTTGGAAACTACCCCAAGGCTATTCTAACCAATCAATTATCGTTATGCATTCATAACTAAGTAAGTAACGAAGTAAAGAAAGTAATGATTATGATCATTACCTGGATTTTGATGTTTGGATGGGAGTGATCGAGAGGATTTTTGGTGAGTTTTTGAAGTGTAGGGAGAAATGGGGAAAATGTTCCCCTTATTCCCAATTTAGTACCTTCGATCTCTTGCCATAGAGGATGATCCCTTGCAACAGTGACCCCACTTCAGCGGAAGGGTTGCCGCCCCGGCGGGGTCAGGCTGCGTAAGTTGAACGCGTTCGTTTCTTTGTGTGTTGCCTTAAATTCCAACATGACCCCTTGATTATAAGATCTTTCGTGTTAGAGATTTGAGAAATGTCAATCCGCCATTGTTTCCTTAATGGACTAATTCTGTAGTTAGAAGTACTCTTAATTGAGTGTGTGATGTCCTGTGCACGAGTCGTTCGGGGATGAACGAGAGGTAAATTTGTATCTATTGTAACGAACTAAACCTTCGTTATTTAGGAAAAGCAAAATACAAGAAAATACTGGGCCACTATCCTGCCAGGGCAGGCCAGATGCTGCTAAGGCGACGACGCCACAGCACGGTAAGCTGGCGCGACAGAATGTAAATAACGCGAAATTTTATTTTCTCCTTCTTCCTGAAATACCTAGATTAGACGTATATCATCCTGAAACCCTCCAAAAAGCGTCTCCAAGCTTGGGAAAGAAGGAGGAAGATATTCTAGCATAAGGATGTCAATATTTTGCTGATTCATCCACAATTTCATCGTCATATCATCCAGAAAACCAAAAAATTATCTACAATTCCTCAGTGCAGCTGCTTGGCGCCCAGGTAGGCTAGGGTTTATTAAATGAGTAGTTATAAATCTATGCTCACTGCATAATATAATGTAAATCAATGGTAGGATTTATAGGTAGGCCTTCATGCACAGAACAAAAGATGATTAATCATGGGAAAAAGCCTTAGATGCTGAACTAGGGCTAAGTTGGTCGAATTTTTGTTAAGTGATATATGTCGATGAATACTTTATTATGATGGTTGTGATTTCCTGATTAGGAGATATATGTTGTTCTTGATTCATGATAATACGTGTATGTATGCAATGTTGCATTATTGGCCACACTATTTGTAATGAGATAGACGAATGATGAATGCCATGAATCATGACTTGATTGTATGATTATAAGAATGTGCTTTGTGATTGTGATTGTGATTATGGCTTGTTGAATGGATCGGGTGTTGCTTTCTGACACACTCACTTGGATCGGTTGCCACGTTTCGGCAAAAAGATGAGATCGGTTGGTAGGTTCTGGCATAAACATTGGATCCGGTACCAAGTTTCGGTATGCTAACAGTTTGGGTTTAGGTTCCGAGACAGGACCAATGACTTGACTTATATGTGTATTTTGAGGATTATGAAATTGAACGTGGTTTGTAATGATAAATGATATTGTAATTCCCTAGAGTGGTTATATCGTTATGAGGAATTATATCTGATTGTTCTTTTGTGCTGAGTGAACTTGTTGCGTATCGTGTTGTCGAATGAATTGGGAAGGCCGAGGGTTCAAGGGTCGTAATAATTGAGAGTAAGGGTTGTCCGTGTGTTGTAAGGGAGAGAAGTGTGGGTAGTGTATGTGATGTAATTGCTTAGGTGGATTTGACCTTGGAGGAAGGAATTCATGGGTGGTTAGTCCGAATGCTTGTAGTTGTATTTGGGGACTTTCCTATGCGTTTAAATGGTTAGGTTAAGATCAAGAACATAGTAAGTAGGTTGAGTGAGAAGGTGGTTAGTAGTAACGGTGCTAGTGTAATTCTAAGGCAATTTAGAAGGGGTAAATGTGGAGAAGCGAGTGATTTATTGCATATTCTTTCTAGTTGGTTTCTTACATTATGCGGTGGGCGTCGGGTTGACTGATAATGCCTACTAGTACGTGTGCTTTTGTACTGATACTACTCTTGCTATGACTTCTTGGGTATAGACTGGATGCAGGTTGGTGATGTTTCATTAGATGAAGACGAAGAATTCTCTAGCGGCTTCTACTTTTCTTTCTTGCATGGTGGGAGCTGTGTCTTTTCATTATTATGTCTTATTGTACTTTTAGTAGCTGTAGTACCTGTCTAGACTAGATCATTGGGGGTGTTAATTACTTTATATGTCTTAACCTAAATTTCTTAAAGAAGGTTTTCATTTATAAAAACACTATGATTTCATTTATCTCTGTTTTTCGTTAATTTTCTTCATGTTTAAACTATTGGAATAAGAGGGTTCTCCTACTTAGTTGTTAGAGTGGGAGCCCACCCGACCCGGTGGGTTGGGTCATGAAAAGTTGGTATCAGAGCCCAGGTTACCGATCTCCTAGTACAAGAGCAAAATATGAACTAGACTTCTGTGGATTGGTGTGTTGACATCCACATCTAATCCTCAGGAAGCTAGGAAGCATTCTAGGAAGTTGTCTTATCTTTTCTCTCATCTGTGCGAGTGTCGCTTGTGGTATGAGTTGGGTCCAATTGTTATTTCCCGATTCCAATTGGTATCTCAACAAAGTGAACCGGACGTCGTGGTCACGATCGAAGGGATACAAGCAAAGAAAGTTGAAACTGAGAAGGTTCCAATTGGTATCTGGCCCTAAGGGCGGTGTAAATGCATGGATGATCAGTAATGGTCATCCATGGAGTGAAGTAGCTAATTTAGAATTTGGACTTGTCTGTGAGTATAACTTAAAACTGTGAATGCGTGCTTCCTGTTTCTGAATTAACTGTGAAAGTGAAAGTTCTTTTCCTGGAATATGATGATATGATTTGATGCACGGTAAAGGTGTTCCTGAACTTTGTTATGTTAATATCTGGGTGTATCCTAGGGACGAGGACGTCGTAGTGTTGAAGTAACATAAAGGGATTTTGGAGAGTGCATCGTTGGGTTGACTCGGGGTAGGCAACAATTATCCTAGCTAAGAGTATTGAGTACTCTAAAAATGGTTGTGTTATAGCAGGGATTGGGGGAATTTGGTAAATAAAAGAACCCCAAAAAAATTGTTTCCAGGGGTTCTATTTCCGTTATGGCCGCTGGGGAAAGATTTTCTACCAAGGCGAGGCAGCTAGTGCGGGATTCCTCCCGCCAGAGCGGGGCAGGGCGAGATGGAATCGCAACCCTGTACCCCTGTTTTCCCTAGTCACAATTATGGACCCCGAATTATACTCGAACTAATCCCTGCAATCCAATCAGTGTTCAGCAATCAAGAGTAGTTTATATAACTTTTTAATTAACTATTTACTGCAGAATCAACAGAAAAAAAAACCAGAAGCTGCGTGCTACCAATAACAAAAGTGAAATAGAAAGGGAATCTAGAATCATTCATTACAAACCCAAAGCGGGCGAAAAACCAAATCAAGGACTCTGGGACTGGGAGGTTTCCACATCAGAGTCTAGATCCTCTGGGAGTACAAGGCCAATCACAGCCTCATCCATGAAAGTGAAATGTTGGAAATCTTCCTTTTTGACTCGGGGAACCTCCTGTCGGGGATAGACGTAGGTAAACATGATCCTTACACCCTTTCATATCCGGACCATAAGAAGATCCCTCTCGAGACCCTTCCTCCTCTCCTAGCGCAGCTCGCGGTGGAGCATCTCAACCTCTAAGGCAGTGCTGGGTGGAACCGGAGTGGTGTCAGCAAAGGAGCACCCCAATCTTTTCCGAACGGCAGCCAGGTCCTCCCCTACCCGTGCACCTGAGAGTGGGGCTGGGACCGAGTGGGGTGAGTGTTGTCGCCTTCCTCGTTGTCTCTCTGCTATTGGCTCGACCTGTCGTCCTCCTCTTACTCCTAGAGGTAGAACCTAACCTAACCAAAAGAGAGTGAAAAGGGGATCCATTGGCAGTACCTCATCGGTGTCAAGAAGTGGCACCCCGTACGTTTGCACAGCGCGATAATAAGTCCCGGTAGGAAGAAATCTTTACTCTTTCCTCGATAGAACATCTTCCATTCTAAGATAATATGGGACCCCAAATTTAGCTCGATACCCTGTATAGCGCACGTCACTACCAAATCCCGAGGAAAAGTCACGTCTGTGTGGTTTCTCGATGGACTGATCCTCCTAGGAACCAAGTGTAGCCACCTCTTCACATCCCGTGACCAGTCCGTGCTGGTAATTCCCTCTGCAGTGGCCAAGTAGACATGGTCTAGGCACGCAGGCTCAATCAGGAAGTCCCTCAACCAATCTAGATCCATCTCTCTCAGCTTGGCCTCGTACTCCGCATTCGAAATCTCGTGCACTTCTTAAACCTCGTTGATGATTGTGGCATTAAAGAGGATATCAACTCCCCAAATACGAGTGACGGGGTGAGGAACGTCCTATCGCACAGTAGGCAGGATGGCGTAGAACTCCCTCACCCAGGTCGAACATGTATGCGGGGGAGTCTCAGTCAGTGAAGTCCATCCAAACTCCATCAGGGTAGGGTAAAATGTAGGTGCCTTCTCCTCCAGTTTGAGTAAACCAAAACCTCTCTCATAGTAGAACCTTGTATTTTGTTGTTGTGATGCCTTTCCCAACTCGCGGTATTGGGGAGCCGAACGAAAGATAAGTTTTCCTCATTTGGACCTGCCATTTAGAAAGCCTGCATAAATTTAAATATACGTTAGAACAATGAGGGATTAAGCAGAATCTGGGTAAACTGAGAAGAGAGAAATTTCTGAGTTAAGGGATGCAAGCCACTGGTCTAGCATATCCCACCACAACGGCCAAAATTCCGCTAGAGCAGGGTGATGGAAGCCGCCAGAACGGGATGAAGGTCGCCAGAGCAGCCTTCATCTGGGACGAACAACAGGTGCGATCATGGAGCCTCTTTGTGCCAAAATCATTGTTTTCAACAAAGCTTCAATAGATCAGAGTATATTAACTACCCTAGAACCTAATTATGCTATTAACTAGGTAAAATATAACCTAAATACCTCTCGAATTTGAGTTTTTAAACGTAGAGGCTTTTCAACTTCTCCCAACCATTTTGGCAACGATTTAACCGTATATTTACAAATTCCTTATGCCCAGGACATTGTGGAGACATCGGGAACGTAAGGGAAGTACCCATGCTACGTTTTTCTAGCAAATCAAGTAACATATGTTCACAATTTTGGAAACTACCCCAAGGCTATTCTAACCAATCAATTATCGTCACGGATTCATAGCTAATTAAGTAACGAAGAAAAGAAAGTAAGGATTATGAACATTACCTAGATTTTGACGTTTGGATGGGAGTGATCGAGAGGATTTTTGGTGAGTTTTCAAAGTGTAACGAGAAATGGAGAAAATGTTTCCCTTATTCCCAATTTACTACCTTCGATCTCTTGCCATAGAGGGAGATACCTCGCAACAGCGACCCTGCTTTAGAGAAAGGGTTACCGCCCTGGCGGGGTCTGGCTGCGTAAGTTGAACGCGTTCATTTCTCCGTGTGTTGCCTTAAATTCAAAACCGACCCCTTGATTATAAGACCTTTCGTGTACCAGATTTGAGAAATGTCAATCCGCCATTGTTTCCTTAATGGACCAATTATGTAGTTAGAAGTACTCTGAATAGGGTGTGTGATGTCCCGTGCATGAGTCGTTCCGGGACGAACGAGAGGTAAATTGGTATCTATTATAACGACCCAAACCGTCGTTATTTAGGAAAAACAAAATTCAAGAAAATACTAGGCCACTATCCCGCCAGGGCGGGCCAGATGTTGCTAGGGTGACGGTGCCACGGCAAGGTAAGCTGGCGCCAGAGCAGGGTAGGCAACACAAAATGTAAACAACGCCAAATTTTATTTTCTCCTTCTTCCTGAAATACCTAGATTAGACGTATATCATCCTGAAACCCTCCAAAAAGCGTCTCCAAGCTTGGGAAAGAAGGAGGAAGATATTCTAGCATAAGGATGTTCATATTTTGCTGATTCATCCACAATTTCATCGTCATATCATCCAGAAAACCAAAAAATTATCTACAATTCCTCAGTGCAGCTGCTTAGCGCCCAGGTAGGCTAGGGTTTATTAAATGAGTAGTTATAAATCTATGCTCACTGCATAATATAATGTAAATCAATGGTAGGATTTATAGGTAGGCCTTCGTGCACAGAACAAAAGATGATTAATCATGGGAAAAAGCCTTAGATGCTGAACTAGGGCTAAGTTGGTCGAATTTTTGTTAAGTGATATATGTCGATGAATACTTTATTATGATGGTTGTGATTTCCTGATTAGGAGATATATGTTGTTCTTGATTCATGATAATACGTGTATGTATGCAATGTTGCATTATTGGCCACACTATTTGTAATGAGATAGACGAATGATGAATGCCATGAATCATGACTTGATTGTATGATTATAAGAATGTGCTTTGTGATTGTGATTGTGATTATGGCTTGTTGAATGGATCGGGTGTTGCTTTCTGACACACTCACTTGGATCGGTTGCCACGTTTCGGCAAAAAGATGAGATCGGTTGGTAGGTTCTGGCATAAACATTGGATCCCCGGCATAAAGATGAGATCGGTTGCCACGTTCTGGCATAAACATTGGATCGGGTACCAAGTTTCGGTATACTAACAGTTTGGGTTTGGGTTCCATGAGAGGACCAATGACTTGACATAATTGTGTATTTTGAGGATTGTGAAATTGAACGTGGTTTGTTCTTTTGTGCTGAGTGAACCTGTTGCGTATCCTGTCGTCGAATGAATTGGGAAGGCCAAGGGTTCAAGGGACGTAATAATTGAGAGCAACGGTTGTCCGTGTGTTCTAAGGGAGAGAAGTGGGGGCAGTGTAAATGATGTAATTACTTAAGTGGATTTGACCTTGGAGGAAGGAATTCGTGGGTGGTTAGTTGGAATGCTTGTAGTTGTATTCGGGGACTTTCCTATGCGTTTAAATGGTTAGGTTAAGATCAAGAACCTAGTAAGTAGGTTGAGTGAGAAGGTGGTTAGTAGTAAGGGTGCTAGTGTAATTCTAAGGTAATTCAGAAGGAGTAAAGGTGGAGAAGCGGGTGGTTTATTGCATATTCTTGCTAGTTGGTTTCTTATGTTATGCGGTGGGTGTCGGGTTGACTGATGTTGCCTACTAGTACGTGTGGTTTTGTACTGAAACTACTGCTGCTATGACTTTTTGGGTATAGACTGGATGCAGGTTGGTGATGTTTCATTTGATGAAGACGAAGAATTCTCCAGTAGCTTCACCTTTTCTTTCCGCACGGTGGGAGCTATGTCTTTTCAATATTATGTCTTGTTGTACTTTTAGTAGCTCTTGTACCTGTTTAGACGAGACCTTTGGGGGTGTTAATTACTTTACATGTCTTAACCCGTATATCTTAAAGAAGGTTTTGATTTATAAAATGACTATGATTACATTTATCTCTGTTTTTCGTTAATTTTCTGCATGTTTAAACTATTGTAATAAGAGGGTTCTCCTACTTAGGTGTTAGAGTGGGATCCCGCACGGCCCGGTGGGTTGGGTCATGAAAAATAGGTATTAGAGCCTAGGTTACCGATCTCACAGTACAAGAGCAAAATATGGACTAGACTTCTATGGATTGGTGTGTTGACATCCACATCTAATCCTCAGGAAGCTAGGAAGCATTTTAGGAAGTTGTCTTATCTTTTCTCTTCTTCGTGCGAGTGTCGCTTGTGGTATTAGTTGGGTCCAATTGTTATTTCCCGATTCCAATTGGTATCTCAACAAAGTGAACCGAACGTCGTGGTCACGATCGAATGGATACAAGCAAAGAAAATTGAAACTGAGAAGGTTCCAATTGGTATCTGTCCCTAAGGGCGGTGTAAATGCATGGATGATCAGTAATGGTCATCCTTGGAGCGAAGTAGCTAATTAAGAATTTGGACTTGTCTGTGAGTATAACTTTAAACTGTGAATGTGAAAGTTGTTTTGCTGGAATATGATGATATGATTTGATGCACGGTAAATGTGTTCCTGAACTTTGTTATGTTAATATCTAGGTGTATCCTGGGGACGAGGACGTTGTAGTGTTGAACTAACATAAAGGGATTTTGGAGAGTGTATCGTTGGATTGACTCAGGGTAGCCAACAATTATCCGATCTAAGAGGATTGAGTACTCTAAAAATGGCTGTGTTATAGCTGGGATTGGGGGAATTTGGTAAAGAAAAGAACCCCAAAAAAATTATTTGCAGGGGTTCTGTTTCCGTTATGGCCGCTAGGGCAGGATTTTCCCACCAAGGCAAGGCCGCTAGTGCTGGATTCCTCCCGCTAGAGCGGGGCAGGGCGAGATAGAATCTCTGCCCTGTCTCCCCTGTTTTCCCTAGTCACAATTATGGACCCCTAATTATACTCGAACTAATCCCTGCAATCCAATAAGTGTTCAGCAATCAAGAATAGTTTATATAGCTTAGGAATTAACTATTTACTGCAGAAACAATAGAAAAAAGACCAGCATCCACATGCTACCAATAAGATAAGTGAAATAGAAAGGGAATCTAGTATCATTCATTACAAACCCAAAGCGGGCAAAAAACCAAATCAAGGACTCTGGGACTGGGAGGTGTCCACATCAGAGTCTAGATCCTCTGGGAGTACAAGGCCTATCACGGCCTCATCCATGATAGTGAAATGTTGGAAATCTCCCTTTTCGACACGGGGAACCTCCTGTCCGGGAGAGACGTAGGTAAACATCATCCTCACACCCTTCCATATCTGGACCATCAGAAGATCCCTCTCGAGACCCTTCCTTATTTCCTAGCGTAGCTCGCGGTGGAGAATCTCAACCTCTAAGGCAGTGTTGTGTGGAACCGGAGTGGTGTCAATAAAAGAGCACCCCAATCTCTTCCGAACGGCCGCCAGGTCCTTCTCTATCAGTGCACCTGAAAGTGGGAGCTGGGACTCAGTGGGGTGAGTGTTGTCGCCTACCTTGTCGTCTCTCTGTTGTTGGCTCGACCTATCCTCCTCCTCTTACTCCTAGAGGTAGAACCTAACCTAACAAAAATAGGGTGAAAAGGGGATCCATAGGCACTACCTCATCGATGTAAAGAAGTGGCACCTCGTCCGTTTGCACAGCGCGGTGATAAGTCCCCGTAGGAAGAAATCTTTATTGTTTCCCCGATAGAACATCTTCCATTCTAAGATAATATGTGACCCCAAATTTAGCTCGATACCCTATATAGCGCACGCCACTACCAAATCCCGAGGAAAAGTCACGTCTGTGTGGTTTCTCGATGGGCAGATCCTCCTAGGAACCAAGTGTAGCCACCTCTTCGCATCCGGTGACCAGTCTGTGCTAGTAATTCCCTTTGCAGTGGCCAAGTAGACATGGTCTAGGCACACAGGCTCGATTAGGGAGTCCCTCAACCAACCCAGATCCATCTCTCTCAGTTTGGCCTCGTACTTCGCATTCGAGATCTCGGGCACCTCCAGAACCTCGTTGATGGTTGTGGCATTAAAGAGGATATCAACTCCCCAAATACGAGTGATGGGGTGAGGATCGTCCCATCGCACAGTAGGCAGGATGGCGTAGAACTCCCTCACCCAGGTGGAACATGCATGCGGGGGAGCCTCAGTCAGTGAAGTCCATCCAAACTCCATCGGGGGGAGGTAAAAGGTAGGCGCCTTCTCCACCAGTTTGAGTAAAGCAAAACCTCTCTCGTAGTAGAACCTTGTATTTTTGTTGTCGTGATGCCTTTACCAACTCGTGGTGTCGGGTAACCGAACGAAAGATAAGTTTTTCTCATTTGGACCTGCCATTTAGAGGGCCTGCAGGAATTTAAATATATGTTAGAACAACGGGGGATTAAGCAGAATCTGGTTAAACTGAGAAGAGAGAAATTTCTGAGTTAAGGGATGCAGGCCACTGGTCTAGCATATCCCACCACAACGGCCAAAATTCTGCTAGAGAGGGGTGATGGAAGCCGCCACAACGGGATGAAGGTCGCCAGAGCGGCCTTCATCTAGGACGAACAGCAGGCGCGATCATGGAGCCTCTTTGTCCTAAAATCCTTCTTTTAAACAAAGCTTCAGCAGATCAGAGTATATTGACTACCCTAGAACCTAATTACGCTTATTAAATCGGGAAAATAACCCCTAAATACCCCTCAAATTCGAGTTTTTAAACGTACTGCCTTTTCAACTTGTCCCAACCATTTTGCCACCGATTTAACCGTATATTTACGAATTCCTTATCCCCTGGACATTGTGGTGACATCGGGAACGTAAGGGAAGTACCCATGCTACGTTTTTCTAGCAAATCAAGCAACCTATGTTCACAATTTTGGAAACTACCCCAAGGCTATTCTAACCAATCAATTATCGTCATGGACTCATAGCTAAGTAAGTAACGAAGTAAAGAAAGTAAGGATTATGAACATTACCTGGATTTTGACGTTTGGATAGGAGCGATCGAGAGGATTTTATGTGAGTTTTTGAAGTGTAGGGAGAAATGGGGAAAATGTTTCCCTTATTAACAATTTACTACCTTCGATCTCTCGCCATAGAGAGAGATCCCTCACAACAGCGACCCTGCTTCAGCGAAAGGGTTGCCTCCCTGGTGGGGTTAGGCTGCGTAAGTTGAACGAATTCGTTTCTCCGTGTGTTGCCTTAAATTCCAAACCGACCCCTTGATTATAAGACCTTTCGTGTTCCAGATTTGAGAAATGTCAATCCGCCATTGTTTCCTTAATGGACCAATTATGTAGTTAGAAGTACTCTGAATAGGATGTGTGATGTCCCGTGCACGAGTCGTTCCGGGACGAATGAGAGGTAAATTGGTATCTATTATAACGACCCAAACCGTTGTTATTTAGGAAAAGCAAAATTCAAGAAAATACTGGGCCACTATCCCGCCAGGGCGGGCCAGATGCTGCTAGGGCGACGGTGCCACGGCATGGTAAGCTGGCGCCAGAGCATTGTAGGCGAGACAGAATATAAATAACGCGAAATTTTATTTTCTCTTTCTTCCTAAAATACCTAGATTAGACGTATATCATCCAAAAAGCGTCTCCAAGCTTGTGAAAGAAGGAGGAAGATGTTATAGCGTAAGGATGTCGATATCTTGCAAATTGCTCGACAATTTCATCGTCATGTCGTCCAGAAGACCAAAAAAATTTCTACAATTCCTCAGTGCAGCTTCTTGGCGCCCAGGTAGGTTAGGGTTTATTAATTAAGTACTTATAAATCTATGCTCACTGCATAATATAATGTAAATCAACGGTAGGATTTATAGGTAGCCCTTCGTGCACAGAACAAAAGATGATTAATTATGGGAAGAAGCCTTAGATGTTGAACTAGGGTTAAGTTGGTCGAATTTTTGTTAAGTGATATATGTCGATGAATACTTCATTATGATGGTTGTGATTTCATGATTAGGAGATATATGTTGTTCTTGCTTCATGATAATGCGTGTATGTATGCAATGTTGCATTATTGGCCACACTATTTGTAATGAGATAGACGAATGATGAATGCCATGAATCATGACTTGATTGTATGATTATAAGAATGTGCTTTGTGATTGTGATTGTGATTGTGGCTTGTTGAATGGATCGGGTGTTGCGTTCCGACACACTCACTTGGATCGGTTGCCACGTTCCGGCATAAAGATGAGATCGGTTGCCACGTTCTGGCATAAAAATTGGATTGGGTACCAAGTTTCGGTATACTAACAGTTTGGGTTCCATGAGAGGACCAATGACTTGACATAATTGTGTATTTTGAGGATTGTGAAATTGAACGTGGTTTGTAATGAATAAATGATATTGAATTCCCTAGAGTGGTTATATCGTTATGAGGACTTATATCTGATTATTCTTTTGTGCTGATTGAACCTGTTGCGTATCGTGTTGTCGAATGAATTGGGAAGGCCAAGGGTTCAAGGGTCGTAAGAATTGAGAGCAATGGTTGTCCATGTGTTCTAAGGGAGAGAAGTGGGGGCAGTGTATATGATGTAATTACTTAGGTGGATTTGACCTTGGAGGAAGGAATTCGTGGGTGGTTAGTCGGAATGCTTGTAGTTGTATTCGTGGACTTTCCTATGCGTTGAAATGGTTAGGCTAAGATCAAGAACCTAGTAAGCAGGTTGACTGAGAAGCTGGTTAGTAGTAAGGGTGCTAGTGTAATTCTAAGGTAATTTAGAGGGGGTAAAGGTGGAGAAGCGAGTGGTTTATTGCATATTCTTGCTAGTTGGTTTCTTATGTTATGCGGTGGGCGTCGGGTTGACCGATGATGCCTACTAGTACGTGTGGTTTTGTACTGATACTACTCTTGGTATGACTATTTGGGAATAGACTGGATGTAGGTTGGTGACATTTCATTCGATGAAGACGAAGAATTCTCCAACAACTTCTACTTTTCTTTCCGCACTGTGGGAGTTGTGTCTTTTCATTATTATGTCTTGTTGTATTTTTAGTAGCCCTTGCACCTGTTTAGACTAGATCCTTGGGGGTGTTAATTACTTTACAAGTCATAACCCGAATTTGTTAAAGAAGGTTTTCATTTATAAAAACACTATGATTTCATATATCTACGTTTTTCGCTAATTTTCTGCATGTTTTAACTATTGGTATATGAGGGTTCTCCTACTTAGGTGTCAGAGTGGTGCCCGCACGGCCCGTCGGGTTGGGTCGTGACATATATATTTTTATGCGTGGTGTTTATATTTATTTTTTGATATTTTTACGTGATATTTATCAAGGTTGGCCTATGATTCCTACTTAGTATGTGTTGTGTATTTATACTACTCTTGCTACATCTTTGGTTGATGCAGCTTTGTTTCAGGGTTTGAAGCACGAATAGCGGTTATTCAACATCAAATTCTACCCACTTTATTCTCAAGTGAAAGTTGTATCTCTCTCTTGTGTATATGTATGTACTCTATTATAAGCTCTTGTACCTATCTAGACTAGGTCCTTGTGAGTTGTCGATATTTTGTAAAGTCCGAAAGGAATTTTCTTATTTAGTTTTACCTTATCAATGGAAATACTTTTATTGAGAGTATAATTTCTATTAAATGGGGGAAAGTTGGTAAAAATCCATCTATCTAATTAGATTAGAATAGGTGCCTGCACGATCCCGTAATTTGGATCGTGACTTTCACAACCCTTATTCATATTTTCCCACCATACCTCATCAAAATACCACCAAGACCTTTAGCCATTACATATACAGGAAATCCACAAAATACTCTTAAGAGATACTTACTATCCCTCTCACCCAACAACCTTTGAGAATAACGTACGCTAACCAAAGACTACAATATAGAGCTCCATTAAAACGAGACAATTTACTTATTAACCTTGAATCATTGAGGGAACAAGGCATCTGTTGCAGGTGTAAGGAAAGGTGTTTCCTTGGACATCAATACAAACAAAAGGCCTTACATTCTATAGAAGGAGTTGAGGTAAAAGAAAAATTAATGGAGAGCAACTAGAACAATTTATGGATGTACCTGAGACCTTAGAGGAAGAAGTAGAGGAACAAGCTGAAGGATTCAAAAAAATTTATTAGGCTTGAGTTCCTGAAGTTTCATGATCGGTACCATTAAGATTGTGGGTTATGTCGAGAATTAAAATTTGATATGTCGCAAATATGAATCTTTTTGAGTGAATAATACATCAAACTACACAAAAATATCTAGAGAAGCTTATATCTGAAATTTAAAACTATTTAGAGGAGGTTTGAATTTTTTGGATTAAAAAAACAAAATCATTTTGTTGAGGAAGATGAACTCCTCTAATGTATAAATATTGTTTAAACATAATATATATATGTGTGTGTGTACGCGCTTCATATTTATACATGATATATATTCAATTATACACTATTCATACAATATCGATACATTATATATACATGCATACATTTTTATTGAAAATTCTTTGAGCAGCTTACAAAAATGACTATATTTATAGGGTTATTCAAGTTCAATAGCTATAAGTATGGTATTTATAAAAAATGACTACAATTTAACTCTTTTTCTAGCTATATTATTGTATATATTTTTTATTTTTCTATTTATACACTGAAACAGTTTTAATTACAATGAACTAAATAAGGAAACTGTATTAAGTGTACAAATTCAAATTAGTATCTTTATTTATAAAATTTAAAGTACTAATATATCAAGGATACAAGTATTTGTAAAAACTTAATGTATTAATATATTAAACAAGATAAAGTATAACAATTTATCATATGAACATCATAATTTGAAAAATGAATACATTGCTGCTAAACAAAAAATGAATACACCAATATAGTATACATATGAATACATTGTTGTTAAACAAAAGATGGATATATTTGACAGATACAGAAACAAAAAATGGAAAATAATAGAATGTGTAGGTAGCAAAAGTGTGCAAGTATTCGACTGTATAAAAAAATGAAAAGAATCAACAATGTCAATCTCTTTTTGGTCAAGTTTTTCTTATAATACTTGAGGCTTGGTGTTGACTCATGTATTTGTTTATGAAAAAATAGTGTTAATGTATCCAACTATACTTGTATTGCCTAATTAACTTTTCAAATTCGATTGATTACTTATATATCCAAATATACTTGTATTCACAAATCACCATTTCAACTTGTGTTAATATTAGAATACAAGTATCTATGGATATAACTATTTTACTTATACAAATTTGACAATCACACAAACCTCAATCTCTTTTTGCTCGTGTTCTTCTTGTACTACTTTTTTTTTTATAACTATAGCCATTGTAATGTAGAAACAAATAATTCTTTAATCGAAAGACTATAAAAATAGATGCAATATATATGTATACAAATATGATCTTCAAAAAAAACGAGGAGAAAATCAATTAAGCGATATCTAATGAATTCAAATTACAAAACTTGCTCCTAGAATCATCAAAAAGATCTTAAATTGGAACAAATATGGGAGAAAAATACAAAAAAATTGTGATATAGGAAGATTGATGAAAGAGAAAGTATTAATGAGGGTAAACATAGGGAACCAATCACATAAAATATGCCTAGACATAATCAATTAGGTGTGTAATAATAAACTTTTCCTATTTAATATTAATAACTTTTCTGATTATTTATATATAATTAACTTTGCTATTTATTGTGTAGTTATATCCATATAACATAAAAAAAAAACTGTAGCTATTTATTTTAAATGTATATTAATGTTTGCCATATTTTGTAGTTTTTCCAAATTCTTCTTTATCTCATGTACATGAATTATGTAAAGAGCCCTAGGATAAGAGGTGAGTCAAATAATGTTGTAATAAAACTGGATATGATAAAGGCATATTATTTTAAACCAAAGTATTAAGAAGGATGAGTTTCGTTGAGATGTTGATTAACATGGTATACAAAATAGCCTCCAATATTTGTTCATTTCTTTATTATTATTTTTCTATATACTAGTTAATTAGTCATTATAGCTATAGGTTTATTTAATTACCACTCGTGACCAACATTCAATGACAATAACGTGGGCTAGGGTTTCGAGTGTGTATAATTCGCACGTTTGTATAATTCAAAATTTTTATAACTTTTGTAAAATGTAATTTTGTATAATGTAATTGTATAATTGTTTAAAGTTCAGATGTTTGTGTTTGTGTAAATTCGTTATTTCGAATTTATACAAAACTAACTCAATTATACAAAGGTACCCATGAATTAGACAAACGAGACATCTTAAACTATAGCTACAACCCATAAATATGCAAAAGATAGACATGTAGTATAACTAAGTTTACTATAGTGGTTATTTGCAAATTCCCCAAAAATATATAACTGATATAATAAACATATGTTCACCATTTTTTAATATGATTGATGCAACATATATCATTTGTCTTTTTTCTTTTTTTCTAAATCAGCTATCAAAATAACTTATATTTTAAATATGTTTCTCCCCCTCCTTTTTCCCTTTCTAATTCCTTTTATTTTTGGGATTCATATTTTCTTATTTCCTATTTTTTTTATAATTAATTATACACATTTTTTTGACTTCTTTATTTTGTTCTTTTAAAAAAAAATAAAATCTCTATATTAATTCTACACCCCCGATGTCCCATATCAATTGTCCATTTCTTCTTTGCGTGCCCCTTAAGAAATCATAAATAAGAAGGATAGTTTTACTAATTTTCTCCTTAAGAATTATTTAAAAAATAAATAAATTAACCGTATGTCACAACTCAAAAATGGACGTGATGACACTCGTCATGTTCTACTAAGACAAGTCAGCCTAATACCTAACTAATATGATAAAGTGCGAAAATTCATAATTGTCTTCAATATAGCCCAAAATCTGGTTGTCACGTGTACAAGCCTCTAATGTGTTTTAATAAAATTGAAAGAAAACACAAGTCTCAAATGATATTGTTTCTAGAATAGAACAAATAATAAATAAGGAGAAAAAAGGTCTTTTGAGATGACAAGCAGCTACCTCACCGACCTCCACAAGAAGCCTCGGACAAGAAGAGAAAAGAAAGTATCACGAAGGTCCGGTCTTATAGCCTACAAAAATATAGAAGCAAGGGATGAGTACCAAATCACACGGTACTCAGCAAGTAAACTTCTAAACACAAGCTAAGGGAATAAAATACGGGTACTCCTTACACCTCAACCGAACCTCCACAATTACCACGTGCATAAAACCAGCCCAACCTAGCCGTTTAGAATTTACATAGCACACAGTTCTACAACAACACTCTATTACATATCCTCAACAACAAGCTCAGTATTCATCAATCACAAGTTTCACATAAAGGCATTCAGAAGCTCAACAAAACACAATATCAAGTTCACTAATGAGAAAGATGTGAATGCAATGGAATGCATTGCCAAGTATAGTGATGCATGTCTGACCTAGTGATACACACCCGCTGTCTCTCAGTGCGGGACCCATGGGGAACATATATGTCCATGCATCTGTCACGACGTGCGACACGACCCTCGATAATAAAATTCGTCACGGCGTGCGATACGTCCCTCGATAATAGTATCCATCACGGCGTGCGACACGTCCCTCAAATCATAGTATCTGTTGCGGCGTGTGACACGTCCCTCGAAATGATGCATCCTCCTCAATTCACATAATACTTACACAATCATGTCTCAAAATCAATGCAAATGACATGTTCACACAAATAATGAGGAGATGATCATTTTCATAATAATTCACAATTCACAACAACACAATTGTGATACAACATAAAAAAAAAAAGAGTCAATAAGCCTTTCAAAACTATTCTCAACACATCACACACCAATAATTAATCACATTGCCTTTTATTACCCCATTTTCATACATTAGAATTATTCAAAATGAACAAGTCAACCCATCACCAAGTCTCATTACTTCCAAACACATATTACAAGGAAATACACGAATTCTATATACTTAACAAGGGTTTAGAAATCCACTTGCCTCAATTAGTTGAACAATCACTCATGGACTTGAGTCTTCCTCTTTCGTTGAACTTCCAAATCAATGCAATCTATTCGAATAAATAATCACAATAAGATTTTGAAACTAACAACATCCATTACTATGTGTCTAGTCTAGACCCAAAAACTCACTCAAATCTATAATCAAGCTCTTAAGTTTCAAGCCTATGATTAAGTCCCAATTTTTTCAATATCATACATCTAATGGTATTCACGTAATATCCTACACCTAATATTTAATTACATATGCCAATATATCAAAACTTGAATCATAATATGATATTAATTTGAAAAATCAAAGAAACAATGACGCCAATTACGAACAACATCACGAGGACACCGTTGTTTCAAACCTCAAATTGATATACCTTATATTCCTAGCTATTAACTCAATCATGTTATCCAATCATAGCCTAAATCCTTTCAAAATTGATTGCCCAACACCCACTTTCTCAATTTCCAAAAAAAATGTTAAATACATGTATATATATCATCTACCAATTCCTTATTCAAAAGCTTCAGTTGAATTTTCCTTACGTGAAGTAGTTCGTCCTCCTTTGGTCCGTGTTCACGCCGCAGCCAGGTTAGTTTTTTTCTCCTCTTTATTTTATTTTCTGAATTAATTAGGTACTAAAAGTGAGAAATCTTACTAACTTATCTTAATATATATGGACCAAATTATTTAAAAAATTATAAACTTAGCCCATTAGTAACAAACTAAATTAATTATCTAAAAATTATCCGTCAATTAATTAACTATAGTTAAACGAATAGTTCAAAATTCTCAAACCAACATCACTGACTATCAGGAATGACTCAGGGCAACTATCGGGAGCGGTAAAAATAGTAATTTTACGATAATGACCTTCTGGGTCATTACACTGTAAGAATAAAATAAATAATAATAATTAATTCTATCTTGACTTTTGTACAAGTAATTTGTGACAACTATTTCAGTAATGCAAATAATTAATATGGAATGACGGAGGAACTATTATACTATATCTTTTTATCCCATATGGTATATATTAGGGGTGTCAAATTAGTGGGTTGAACTGAAATAGGAGATATTAAAATGGATTTGAAATAGTAATCAGGTTGGGTCCTGACCTGCCCAAATTTATTTTAGGCTCAAATGGGCTAAATATCGAGTTGGGTCATGAGCCGCGCAATTTAACCCGCTTAATCACAATAATTTTAACATATTGTTATTTACCTTTTTTAACCACAAGTTGAATTTCAAGTCAAGAAAATAAAAATAAAGTTAGAAAATTGATATATAGGTAAATCCTAGAAGATATAAAATAAACAGTCATTCATACATTTAATATGGGAATATACATTACACCAATTCAAATAAAGAATCTTAAAACGGGTTAAAATTAGATAGTAAATTTGGCTCAATTGAAGATACTTTTAAAATGGGTTAAGGTTTCAATGTGTTGAGATTGACCCAATTCAAATTATCTCATTTAAGTTTGACTTTTTATTTTGGAAAAATTACCTAACTTCACATCCCTTTTACTTTGTTTTCTATTATTCCATACCATTCCATTCCAAAAAATTACAAAAATCCCTTTTTTTATCAAATTCTCTCTTTTTCGGATAGGTAACTTTCAGTCTTCCAACTCCACGATTTTCTTCCTTTTTTCACACCTATAATCACTCCACTATATCACTAGTTACCGTTATCACTGTATTTTTGAATTTCAAATATTTTCTCTTTCCACTTAATTGATTTCAAGTTAATTAAGAGATAGTTCTTCTTTATTCATTTTTTTTCTTTCCAGTTCAACATCATCGTCGTTTTTTTAAAAAAAAAATTTGCCTTTTCATCTACAAAATTAGGATACATATGGTTGATGGTCCATCTTTTAGTATTGGGATTACCCAATTAGTTTCAACTACGTAAGATAATGTATGTTGTATCTTTGATTGTGATGATGAAGATTTTATTAAAAATAGATCTAAACAAATAAACAATCCATTATGCTTGAAGAATCTGGAGTTGGAGAAGTCAAAGTCGAAGAAAGATTTTTACTTCTCAATCTATTTTGAGAAAATGCTCAAAAAGGGGGAAAAAGTCGGATCTTCCTTATCATGTCCGTCTCTATCAAAGGCACGAGTTTTCAATGTATCTCATTTATTTTGATTTTTAAAAGCACAAGTTTTTAATGTATCAAACAAATCATTATTCATGAAGAATCTGATATTAGAGAAGTCAAAGTCGAAGAAGGATGTATCTTCGATTTCTAAATTGATTGTGGAAAAAATGTCCAAAAAATAGAGAAAAAGATTGGATCTAGGTTATCACGCCCATCGTTACCAAATGTACATAGACTCAATGTATCTAGTTTATTTTATTTCGTAATTCAGCTTCATGATACAATGACTATGTTTTATGCAATGTATCATGTTTATATTGATTATACTTATATATAACTTAATGTTGCTGATACTTCGACTAGTGAGTTTTATGCAATGCATCATGTTTATAGTTATTATACTGATACATAATCTAATGTTGATGATACTTCGACTAGTGGATTTTATGCAATGTATCATGTTTATGTTTATTATATTGATACATAACCTAATGTTGCTGATAATTTGAATAGTAATTCTTATGCAATGTATCATATTTATATTTATTATACTGATACATAACTTAAAGTTGCTGATACTTCGACTAGTGAGTTTCATGTTCAATTCAAACGTACTTTATACGTAAGTATTTCATAATGTATCATTTGCCATATATCAAGATTTATAATGAATCATTAATATTTTTCCATCCCATCAAGTGGTTTTCAATTTGATTTTCTTCGTACAAGATATGCAATTTGGTTGTACAAGATATCCAATTTTTCAATCACACGTTTCTGATACACATTAATGGCCATGATACATTTATACAAATTACTACTAAATACTCATTCTTTTGCAACGATACATACATACAAACTAACACGACATGTATCTGATACTTAATATCTATCACACAATAATGTTTCTATAAAAAACAAAACACTTTACAAGCAATCTTTACTTCTCTAATGTATTTGTAGGATTGCAATACTTAGCAATTAACAAATATTTTAAGAATGATAATGTATCATGAGTAATATATTCATCTCAAAAAAACAAATCAATTTTTTTTTGTTCATGATACATTCATACAAATTAACACTACATGTATCTGATACATACTAACTACCACACGGTAATGTATCGATTTAAAACCAAACACCTTATGGGTAACCTTTACTACTTTAATATATCATGTAGAACTACAATACTTAAAAATTTAATAAATATTTTTAAAAATATAAATTTAATGTAACATCTCAGATTTGAGAAAATAGAAAAAAATGTAGCTTTACAAACCTGGTGCAAGAACCAAGGAAGTCATCGACGGTCCGTGGTGTGACACATGATTCGTAGGTGGGGTCCGTCGTTGGGCACCAAATATTTATGGTCTCTGATTTCACCCACAGTCGACCAGGATGGTCAGTGGTTGGACCTACGGACCGTAGGTGAGGGTCAGCAGCCAATTGGAGGAAATTGGTTGTTGGGTCAACTTCAAATGGTCATATATTTCATCACATAATGAATTAGGTGGTCCATGGCCTATTAAATGAAAGAGAATTGAATCTTCTTTCCATTGCCACTAAGTTTGCTAAAATCTCATCTCGGAGTAAAAAGTTGTGCTCATTTTAGTGAAGCCATGTCGGGCAGAGCTTGACCGACGGCCCCTACCAACGGTTGGTAGGTCAACCGACGGTCCGTAGGTCCCTCCGTGGATGACCTTCATCAGCTTTTAAGTTAGGGTCATTTATGTCTTTTTTATATGCATTGGGACCCTTAAACTACGTCGTTTAATGTCTAACTTACGTCAGTTTATTCAGTTTAAGTCTAATAACTTAGTTAGACATACCTAGAATCTTTATTATCACAAATTCATCAAAATTAGAGCAAAAAGAGAAGCATAAGACGCCAGCTTTCTCAAGAACAACCATCATGTTTACTTCAAGTTCCAGCCCCAAAATCGAAGAATTTTTCCATAGATTTCATCGCTAGGTATATGGGATTTCATTAGTGGATTCTTTTCGTCCACTACGTCCTTAGAATTCAGCCAGTCTCTTGATTCCCTATATCTTGTTTAAACCTAGGGTTTCTAGAAACTTTAGATATTGGTTGTGATTTAGTTGTTATAGTGTTCCTAATCGAATTATCATGTTTTCTTGGAATCGTAGTTAAATTCCTTGTATGAAACTCAGAACCCTAGTTGTGTAGTTTCTTTTAGTTCATGAAATACACTTTCTAGGTCAGTAAAATAGATAATTATGCTTTAGTTTTTGAATGTCAGATTATCAGTATATAATTGTTACATTCTTAGATTTTACATGTCGGTATTTTGAGCTATTCAGCATTTCAATATTTCAGTCATAATATGTCATATACATATTTAATTGGGAGTTGACTTAGCACCGAGATGGACTAGGGTTCAACGTACCCATATAGTATAAGTCCCCTTAGTGGGCATCAGATTTAGTGATCTCGCTAGTCATGTCTTTATACCACTAGCAAGGTATATTGGGTCCCCTCGATGGGGCATATACATCGGACTCCACGTTTAGGTCACATGGTTTTATGCCGATTAATAGTAGCTCCCACAGTCAGACTCTAATGCATTTGACCAAGTTTTCATTTATATTTCAGTATTCAGTCTCAGCATGTCATGTTAATAATCAGTATTTGGTCATTGCATTCAGCTCAGTTGATTTCAGTATATTTTAGTATTTACATTATGTTCAGATTTTGTCATTGCTCAGTTATGCTTTGTTCAACTTACATATTAGTTCAGTTATATTTTATATCCTGCATGTTCAGTACATTCCAAGTACTAACACATACGCTGCGCTACATCCTTTCATGATGTAGGTTCAGGTCCTCAGCACTCAAATCACGCATAGATCGGTTCTCGATCCATACTCAGCAGCATCAGTGGTGAGTGCTCATACTTCGAGGATAATAGACATGTTTTTCATTTCAGTCTTTTA
The DNA here is from genome assembly GCF_000226075.1 of Solanum tuberosum. Taxonomy (NCBI): domain Eukaryota; kingdom Viridiplantae; phylum Streptophyta; class Magnoliopsida; order Solanales; family Solanaceae; genus Solanum; species Solanum tuberosum. The sequence continues at coordinate 640,769 of NW_006239067.1, forward strand.
TTTCAGTTTCAGTTTTTCTAGGGTTAGTTGGGGACATGTCCCAGCAACTCTAGTCAGTTAAAGGCGTTTTCAAACATAATATTAGATTTAGCTTTAGTCTTGAGTGAATGCTCAGTATCATTAAACTCTTAGTAGTTTTTATATACTCAGATCAGTATTGGGTATTCCCCATCTTTCAGTTATCAATTGATTTAGCTTCCGTTTAGTATCTTTTGTTCAGTTGTTTTAGTATGCTTATGATATGCCAGCTTAGGGTTAGCTTGGGGTCACTCGTGATCCTAGGTCCCATGTTTACGTCAAGGGGGTAGCCTCAGAGCGTGACAAACTTGGTATCAGAGCATTAGGTTTAAGAGTCCCAAGATGTTTGAAAGCCGCACTAAGTAGAGTCTCTTTCATGGGTGTGAAGTGCACCACATCTATGAGGGGGAGGCTACGAAGTGTTTTAAGAAAAAATTCACTTTCTTTGTTGGTCTTATCGTGCATGAGGTATGATCCAATTTCGCATTTCTAATCCATTATTATGTGTTTCAGATCATGCCTTCTCGTAGAGCATACCCAAGGAATACTAATACCCTCAATGCTACAACAATTCCTCCAGTCCCAGACCATGAGGTTATGAATGTAGAATTTCGGAATGCGATCTAGCTTTTGGCTCAGAGTGTGGCCAACCAAAACAATCAGCAGCTCCCAGATCCTACTAATACTAATGGAGGATCAACAGCACTTAGAGTTCGAGACTTTGTTCGGATGAATATGCCTGAGTTACTAGGGTCGCAGGTTGGTGAGGACCCATAAAACTTCATTGATGAGGTTAAGAATTTTTTTTGAGTGATGCAAGTGACTGGTAATGATAGGGTAGAGTTGGCATCCTACCAGCTTAAAGATGTGGCTCACATTTGGTTCACTTGGTGGAAAGAAAACAGGGGTGCGAATACAACTCCTGTGACTTGGGAGTGTTTTACTAGAGCCTTTCTGGACAGGTTCTTCCCAAGAGAGTTGAAGGACGCTAAATCTCAGGAGTTCATAAATTTGAGGCAAGGTACCATCTTAGTCCAGGAGTATGAACTTCAGTTCACCCAGCTCTCCAGGTATGCTCCACACATGGTTGCCGATCCCAGGGCACAAATGAGTAAGTTTCTATTTGGGGTATCCAACTTAGTGAAGATATAGTGCAGAAATGATATGCTATTAGAGGATATGAATATCTCTAGGCTCATGACTCATGCTCAGCACGTTGAGGGAGATAACCTTAAAGAAATGGCTAAGGACTACAAAAAGGCCAAAACAAGAAATTATGAGTACTCAAAGTGAAAGTCAGGCGGTAGTAATCACTCATAGTTTCAGCAGAGGTCTAAAGCCCCAACACCTTCATCAGCTAGTGCTCCATCCCCAGGTTTCGACAGGATCACAAAGGTAGGGAATCAGGCTTTAAGTTTCAGGGGAGGGCTTCAGATAACAGGACTTTCCCGACTTGTCCAAAGTGTGGTAAGAACCATCCAGGCGAGTGTCTTGCAGGCAAGAAAAAGTGATTAGGGTGTCGTCAGTCTGGCCATATGTTAAAAGATTGCCCTTCTGCCAGGCAGGGGCAAGGAGGTAACAACAATAGGACTCAGTCTACCACTCCAGCAGCACCATCAGGTCTCCCTACACAACAGGGTGCTTCATCTGGTACAGGTGGCGGTCAGTGTCAGAACAGGTTGTATCCTCTCCAGACTCGCCAGGACCAGGAAGATTATCTTGACGTAGTCATAGGTACGTTATGAGTCTTTCATTTAGATGTTTATGCGTTGTTAGATCCAGGGGATACTTTGTCTTTTGTAACTCCTTATATAGTAGTAAACTTTGGTGTTAGTCTAGAAACTCTTTCAGAACCCTTCTCTGTCTCTACTCCAATTGATGACCAGTTATAGCTAGACGGGTATACAGAAATTGCCCTATCACATTCTCTCAGAAAGTCACCTCAGCAGATCTTGTAGATATAGAAATGGTAGATTTTGATATCATTCTAGGAATGGATTGGTAACATTCATGTTGTGCCTCAGTTGATTGTAGAACTAAGATCGTTCGGTTTCAGCTTCCAAACGAGCCAGTCTTAGAATGGAAGGGTAGTAGCTCAGTGCCTGTAGGTCGATTTGTCTCTTACCTTAAAGCAGGAAAGATGATTTCCAAGGGGTATATCTATCATCTTGTTCGGGTTAAGGATTCAAACTCCGAAACCCCAACACTTGAGTCTGTCCAGTAGTAAATGGGTTTCCAGAAGATCTTCCTGGAGTTCCTCCTAAAAGGGAAATCGATTTCTGAATAGATCTCCTTCCAGACTTCCAGCCCATTTTGATTCTTTCTTACAGAATGGCTCCAGCTGAGCTTAAAGAATTGAAAAAACGGTTGAAAGAACTTCTATATAAGGGCTTCATCAGACCGTGTATCTCTCTATGGGGTGCGCCAGTATTGTTTGTGAAAAAGAAAGATGGTTCTATCAAGATGTGCATTGACTATCGACCGTTGAATAAAGTCACAATAAAAAATAAGTACCCTATCCCTAGGATTGATGACTTGTTCGACCAACTTCAGGGTGCTAGTCATTTTTCGAAGATAGACCTTAGATCCAATTTTCATCAGCTTAGAGTCAGAGATATTGACATCCCGAAAACAGCCTTCAGGACTAGGTATGGTCATTTTGAATTTGTGGTTATGTCATTTGGACTAATGAATACTCATGCAACTTTCATGGACTTAATGAACAATGTGTTCAAGCAGTATTTTGACTTGTTTCTTATCGTCTTTATTGATGATATCCTCATTTACTCTAGGAATGAGGAGGAGCATGCTACTCATCTGAGAGTTGTTCTGTTCTGCAAACTTAAAAGATCGCCATTTATTTGCTAAGTTTCAAAAATGTGAATTTCGGTAACAGTCAGTCGCTTTCCTTGGTCATGTGGTATCTAGCAAAGGGATCCAAGTGGATTCTCAAAAAATAGAGGTAGTGAAAAAGTGGCCCAGACTCATATCTTCAATAGACATCAAAAGTTTCTTGGGTTTGGCTGGTTATTACAAGATATTCATCGAAGGATTTTCATCCATAGTTTTCCCATTCACCTAGTAGACTCAGAAAAAGGTTAAGTTTCACTAGTCAGATGAGTATGAGAAGAGCTTCTCAGAACTGGAAACTAGGTTGACTACAACTCCCGGTTTGACTCTACCAAATGGTTCAGACGGTTATGTGATCTATTATGATGCATCTAGGGTCAGCCTAGGTTGTGTGTTGATGCAGAGAGGTAAGGTTATAGCTTATGCTTCTAGACAACTTAAGGTGCAAGTGGATTCTCAAAAAATAGAGGTAGTGAAAAAGTGGCCCAGACTCATATCTTCAATAGACATCAAAAGTTTCTTGGGTTTGGCTGGTTATTACAAGATATTCATCGAAGGATTTTCATCCATAGTTTTCCCATTCACCTAGTAGACTCAGAAAAAGGTTAAGTTTCACTAGTCAGATGAGTATGAGAAGAGCTTCTCAGAACTGGAAACTAGGTTGACTACAACTCCCGGTTTGACTCTACCAAATGGTTCAGACGGTTATGTGATCTATTATGATGCATCTAGGGTCAGCCTAGGTTGTGTGTTGATGCAGAGAGGTAAGGTTATAGCTTATGCTTCTAGACAACTTAAGGTGCATGATAAGAACTATCTGACTCATGACCTCGAGCTTGCAGTAATAGTATTTTCCTTGATGATTTTGAGACACTACTTGTATGGTGCTCATGTTGATGTGTTCACAGATCATAAGAGCCTCCAGTATGTGTTCACCCAAAAGGAGTTGAATTTTCACCAGAGGAGATGTCTTGAATTCCTCAAGGACTATGACATAAATGTGCTTTACCATCCTAGTAAAGCCAACATAGTAGTTGATGCTCTTAGCAGACTGTCTATGGGTAGTGTAGCACATGTTGAGGAAGACAAGAAAGAATTAGCAAAAGATGTTCACCGACTTGCTCGCTTAGGAGTTGGTTTTACAGACACGTTAGATGGTGGTGTGACAGTTCAGAATAGAGCAGAATATTCATTGGTAGTGGAGGTTAAGGGAAAACAAGATAGTGATCCCATATTGATTTAGTTGAAAAGTTCATTTCATCAGCAGAAAGTGGAGGCTTTCTCTCAAGGGGGAGATGGTGTGCTTAGTTACCAGGATCGTTTATCTGTTCCTATGATGAATGAGTTGAGGCAGCAGATCCTTACAGAAGCCCACAACTCCAGGTATTCTATCCATCCAGGTTCCACTAAGATGTACCGTGATCTGCAAGAAGTCTTTTCGTGGAATGGTATGAAAAGTGATATAGCAGATTTTGTGGCTAAGTGCCCTAATTGTCAACAAGTTAAGGTAGAACATAGAAACCCGGAGGTATGACTCAAGAGATTAACATTGACAAACATGGACTTCATTACGGGTTTACCTCGTACTCCCAGAAAACATGATTCCATTTGGGTGATAGTAGACAGAGTTACTAAGCCTGCTCACTTCTTGGCTGTCAAGACTACAAATTCAGCGAAGGACTACGCCAAACTCTACATCCATGAGATAGTCAATTTTCATGAGGTTCCCTTGTCTATCATCTCAGATAGAGGTCCTCAGTTTACCTCACATTTTTGTAAATCATTTTAGAAAGGTCGTGATACTCAGGTAAATCTCAGTACAACATTTTATCCACTGACGGATGGCCAGGCAGAATGTACCATTCAGAACTTAGAGGACATGTTGGGAGCTTGCGTGATAGATTTCAAAGGTAGTTGGGATGATCACCTAACTCTCATAGAGTTAGCCTACAATAATAGCTACCATTCTAGTATTCAGATGGCCCCTTATGAGGCATTATATGGGCGTAGATGGAGATCTTCAATTGGTTGGTTTGAAGTATGTGAAGCAATCTTGATTGAGCCAGATTCGGTTCATGAAGCTATGGAAAAAGTTTAGCTCATTAGAGATAGACATAAGATAGCTCAAAGTCGTCAGAACTCCTATGCACATGTAAGGAGAAGGGACTTAGAGTTCGAAATCGATGATTGGGTTATCCTGAAAGTGTCACCTATTAAGAAAGTGATGAGATTTGGAAAGAAAGGGAAGCTTAGTACTAGATATGTAGGTCCTTACAGAATCTTGAAAAGGGTTGGAAATGTGGCTTATGATTTAGAGTTGTCAGCAGAACTAGCAGCGGTTTATCCATTCTTTCACATTTCCTTGTTAAAGAAGTGTGTGGGTGATCCTGCATCGATAATACCATTAGAAAGTGTGGTTGTGCAGGATAGTCTCATTTATGAGGAGGTGTCAGTTGTAATTCTTGATCGTCAGGTTCGAAGGTTGAGAAATAATGAAGTCACTTCAGTGAAAGTTTTGTGGAGGAGTCAGTCTGTAGAAGGAGTTACTTGGGAGTAGAAGCAGCCATGAAGGCCAAGTATCTGCATATCTTTCCTTCCGATTCCATTTTATCTTCAGGTAATAGTTCCTCTCCAGTCTCTCAGTTTACTCTTGCGTAAATTCAGTCTTAGTATCTTTTTCCTTCAGTTGTTCTTGCATTTCAGCATATTTGCATATTTTTGGAACTCAATTCAGTTATATATCTGTTTCTAGTACTTAGTGGTAGGGATTGAAGCTCCTTCCCTCCATACTCAGCTTGTTTATACTTCTTTCGAGGACGAATGTTCCCAAGGGGGAGATATTGTAACACCTCATATTTGAGAAAATAGAAAAAAATGTAGCTTTCAAGACCTGGTGCAAGAACCACGGAAGCCCCTGACGGTCCGTGGTATGACACATGGTCCGTAGGTGGGGTTCGTCATTGGGAACCAAATAATTATCGTCTCTAACACCACCCACGGTCGACCAGGACGATCTATGGCTGGACCTACGGACAGTAGGTCTGATCGTAGGTGAGGGTCAGCAGCCAATTGGAGGGAATTGGCTATTTGGTCAACTTCAATCCGTCATATCATTTATCACATAATGAATTAGATGGCTCATGACCTATAAAATGAAATATAATTGAATCCTCTTTCCAATGCCACTGAGTTTGCTAAAATCCCATCTTGGAGTAAAATGTTATGTACGTTTTAGTGAAGCCCTATTAGGCAGAGCTTGACTGACGACCCCTACTGATGGTTGGTAGGTCAACCGATGGTTCGTAGGTCCCTCTGTGAATGACCTTCGTCAGCTTTTAAGTTAGGGTCATTTAGGTCTTTTTTCTATGCATTGGGGCCCTTAAAATACGTCGTTTAATGCCTAAACTATGTCGTTTTACTCAAATTAAGCCTAATAACTTAGTCAGACATACCCAGAATCCTTATTCTCCAAAATTTATCAAAATTAGAGGAAAAAAAAGAAGCAAGATGTGCCAGCTTTCTCAAGAACAACCAATAGTGGTTTAGCTGTTATAGTGTTCCTAATCGAATTCAGTGGATTTCGTCAAGGTATGTTGGATTTCACTAGTGGATTCCTTTCGTCCACTAGGTCCCTAGAATTCAGTCAGACTCTTGATTCCCTATATCTTGTTTAGACCTAGGGTTTCTAGAAACTTTAGATATTTATTGTGATTTAGCTGTTATAGTGTTCCTAATAGAATTATCATGTTTTCTTGGATCGTTGTTAAATTCCTTGTATGAAACTCAGAACCCCAGTTGTGTAGTTTCTTTTATTTCATGAAATGCACTTGCTAGGTCAGTAAAATAGACAATCATGCTTTAGTTTTCGAATGTCACATTATCAATATATAATTATTACATTCTCAGATTTTGCATGTTAATATTTTGAGCAATTCAGCATTTCACTATTTCAGTCATAATGTGTCATTTACATATTCAGTTGGGAGTAGACTTAACACCTTGTTGGACTAGGGTTCAGCATACCTGTGTAGTCCTAGAACTACGTGCCCCCGTAGGAGTATAAGTCCCCTCAGTGGGCATCTGATTTAGTGATCACACTAGTCATGCCTTTATACCCCTGGCAAGGTATATTTGGTCCTCTCGATGGGGCGGATACATCGGACTCCACGTTTAGATCATGTGGTTTTATGTCGGTTAATATTAGCTCCCACAATCGAACTCTACTGCATATGACCAGGTATTCAGTTATATTTCAGTATTCAGTCTCAGCATGTCATGTTAATAATTAGTACTTGGTCATTGCATTCAGTTCAGTTCATTTCACTATATTTCAGTATTTACATTTTGTTCAGATTATGTCATTGCTTAGTTATGCTTTGTTGAGCTTACATATTTGTTCAATTATATTTTATATCGTGCATGCTCAGTACATTCCAAGTATTGACACATACTCTGCTCTACATCCTTTCATGATGTAGGTTCAGGTCCTCAGCATTCAGATCATGCGTAGATTGGTTCTCGATCCATACTCAGCAGCATTAGTTGTGAGCCCTCATACTTCGAGGACAATAGACATGTTTTCCATTTTACTCTTTTATTTCAGTGTCAGTTTTGCTAGGGTTAGCTGGGAACATGTCCCATCAACTCTAGTCTGTTAGAGGCTTTTTCATACATAGTATTAGATTCGGATTTAGTTTTGAGTGAATGTTTAGTATCATTAAACTCTTAGTAGTTTTTATATATTCAGATCAGTATTTGGTATTCCCCATCTTTTAGTTATCAATTGATTTAGCTTCTGCATAGTATCATTTGTTCAGTTGTTTTAGTATGCTTATGATATGCCAGCTCAGGGTTAGCTTAGGGTCACTCATGATCCTAGGTTTACGTCAAGGGCGTTGCCTCAGGGTGACATGTATCATGACTAATATATCAATCTCGAGATCACAAATAGAAAAATTTACTACACAACATATCTCCAGCCTTTTTGTTCGTTGTATCAATGTATAGTAGATACATTGAAAATTCTAGCTCATGTTTCTTCACCTCCAAGTACAAACTAATGAAGATATTCATGATGTATCTTCTTAAAAATTTCGATAATTTTGAATCAAAATTGAAAGGATCTTCGATGAACTGGAAGAAGAATTTTGAATCTCAATTTTTCTTTTCTGATAAATTTTAATCAAAATTGAAAGGATCTTCGATGTACTGGGAGAACAATATTGAATCTAATTTTTTTTTGACAATTTTGAATTAATATCAAGAGGATCTTCAAACAATTGTATAGGGATAAAACAACGCTCGTCTCTATAATGTATTGAATATCCAGATTTTTCTCAACTCATCGATCTCCAAGCTGCAATGGCTGATTCAACTTTCACTAAAGAAATATTTTGTCCAATCACTATTCCATCACTTCTGTATCTTTCATAACTCACCTCACTATGTCAGTTCTTGAATGTCTGAATAAAATAGAGATATTCATGATGTATCAACTCAATTTTTAAATGTTTTTGAATCGAAATTGAAAAGATTTTTGACAATTTGGAAGAAGAAATTTGAAATTTGAATTTTTTGAAGTTATTATGCTTTGGGAGAGATTGATTAGCAGTGACAACAATGTAATTGCGTGAATTATGGATTTGATATTTAATTTTACGTGTCTTTTCTTTTTTAAGCGCAATAGAAAAGATTTTGTTCCATTTTTTAGCGCAACAGAAGGATTCTTCTTGTATCAGAATTAATGTATCCAAATGGTGACTTATGTATTCAGAAGGTACATATTTTAAGGGATTATTGTAATTAGAAAAAGAGTAGGGGTATGATATAATTTACTCTTTACACTAGGGATGGCAAATGGGAGGATTAGATCGCATTTGGACAGATTGAATATGGATCGAGTTAAAATGGATTGGATCACAATCCACCCATATAAAATATGGGAAAATATGGATTTGGTCCACATATGGTTTGGGTAAAATTGTTGTAACCCACTTCAATCTTCTAAAACCAAAAAAATATTAAGCAAAAGCTAAATTGTTAATTAAAAAACAATATTTTATACAATTTTTTTACATTTTTATAAACCTTTGTCAACCCTCCCCCCCCACCCCCCAAAAAAATAATTAAAAACACTTCCTTTTTTGAAAAAAAAATTAAAATTATTTTTGTTTGAATTTTTTTTTTCCAACCCTAACCCTCCGTCCCTCCCCCAC
>NW_006239067.1:651849-656545 GCF_000226075.1 Solanum tuberosum
ACAACCCCCACCCTAGGACACCTCCACCCACACCCAAAAAAAATTCATTTTTTTTGCCCCCAGCTATCCTATCCCTCACCCTCATATCCACCCCCACCCCCAATTTTTCTATTTTTTATTTTCAAAAACAAATAGTGCAATTACGGATTTTTATGATAAGTGCGTGATATATGGGTATATATGGATTCCCATGTTTACCCATTTTGTTCATATTTGTATGAGCTTATATAGGTAGAAGTCCATATTTACCCATTTAAGAAAATATGAGTGACCTATTTAATTTAACTAGATTCACCACACGTGTGTTGCATGTGGGTTCATCGTCTTGAGGTTGATTCAACAATGAAAATGAATTGGGTGTCGCATGTGATAGTTTGAAGTCATGTTTCTCTGTGAATTATTTTGTTACTGTGGACATGGGTATGGTAAGTTTATGTGCAAGTGTCTTTGACGTGTATGTGAAGTCTTCATCTCCCTATACACTGCGAAGTTTATTATCAATGTATATTTGAGTTGTTTGTAATATGACTCTGTATGTCATTATTAAGTACACCATATACTTAGAGCGGTGTCACGCAAGTTAGCTTCGTGGTGTAAGGCATGTGCAGGCAATGGTAGTATCCTATATTTTTTGCTACGATACTTGTTTTGAATTAATTCTGTAGGAATTAACAGTTTTGTCTGTTATTTCTGTTCTATCATGTTTAACATGTCCCTTTTAAATAGTGTATTATAATGTAAGTGTATAATTACATAATAGAATATATAGAATTGTAATGTCATATTAGTTTGTTCTATGGTGTTGTTGATATAGTCATCCCTTCCACTAAACTATTGAATACATTTGAATAATTTTCATTTGATTCATTATATGTGCTAGTTTTCCCATCTCCGATTGCTTCGATTTATTAGCATTTATCAAATCTCGCCTAAAACTTCCTTGTACACAATATTTCTTGTGTATGTCCCTTTGTACCGTTCTGGTTGTTCAGTCATGACCAATACCTTTGTTGTCGCCATTGATATTCCTCTCGGTAGTACTACGTACTGTTGACCATGTGAGAAAACATGTTGTGGTAGGTACAATCCAACATTCGGTATTGTTTGACCTTGTGCTTTATTTATTGTCATTGCAAAACATAGACGTATTGGAAATTGTTTCCGAATAAATTTGAAAGGATATCCTTCATTCTTCGGTGGTGATAGTTGTATCCTTGGAATAAACACTTGTTTTGTTGCATATTGACCTGTTGTTATTTCGGCATGTATGATATTCTTGTCAAATCCTCTACAAATTAAGCGAGTCCCATTGCATAATCCATTTGAAGGGTCTAGATTTCTCAGTAGCATGATTGGGGCATTTTCTTTCAGCACTAACCTATTATGTAAATTGTAAAGATTCATTAATTGTTATGTATTGATGAGAACATATTTGTTGATTTATCTTTTGCGCTATGAAGTAACATAATAAGACATTTACAAAAGTTTAGACGGATTTGATAATGTACCTATGGGGTGGTAGTCCATATGGTGTTAAGGGGTTGAGGTATTCCTTTTGATAGTAGTTGTTGGTATCATCTTCCGCTGAGTCAAAACTGATATATGTTTTTGTTTCTCCAGGGAATTTCCCAATCAACATTTCATTTAGATTATCTACAAATTCATTTCTACTTGCTAAGATTGCCCGTTGCGTTATATAGTCGGCAGATCTATAATTTTCTTGAAGGGCTGGAAATATTTCCCTGATCAAGGTTTCTTCTGGATTACCATGTTGTGTTTGTTGTACAGTCATTTGTTCTGGAAGTGCCATTAAATTATCCTTTATTGTGGTTTCTTCCCCATTTACAACTCGAAGAAAAAAGTTACTAAAACTTGTACCTGCTCTTGCTCACATATTTGTTGATAGTTGTATCTTTTCCATTAAAGGCCACAAATACGACCTAACCAAACTTGCATTTACCGTCTCTGCGCGTGTAGATTTTGGTACAACAGGCAAAACTTGATGGAAGTCCCCTCCAAATACCAAGACTTTCCCTCCAAAAGGTATGTCACTATCCATTATATCGTGAAAGCTTCTGTCGACTGTTTCAATTGTGTGTCTCTTAGCCATGGGTGCTTCATCCCATATTATTAATTTTGCTTGTCTAATTAGTTTAGCTCCCCTACCTTGTTTCAACATATTTTTCATTGTTGTCTCATCTGCTTGTAGTGGTATGACAAATCTTGAGTGTGCTGTACGGCCTCCAGGCAATATTGTTGCGGCTACACCACTTGTTGCAGATGCTAATGCTATCATACCTTCTGATCTAACCTTTCGTAGTAACGCGCGATATAGGAATGTTTTCCCGATTCCCCCAGGCCCATCCACAAAGAATAACCCGGTGTTTCTGAGTTGACCCTTTCAAGAATGGTATTGTAAGCTTGCGCTTGTTCTTGATTCAATTTTGATTGAGCGGCAACATCTTCAGCTGGCACTTTCACAGACATTTCTTCTATTATTTCTCTACATTCATGTGGCTAAGTTTGAAGTGCTTGCTGTTTGATCTGAGGGATGTCATATTTGTCCACACTTTGTCCCATACTCTCCAAGTAATAGTTAATACTTTTCAAGGTACATTGAATTTGTGCGTCTGTTGTGCTTGAATGGCTCCTTTGAAAGTCTTCAGACATATCCCCGTAATATGTGTCCCAGAGACATCTGACATCCGACATCCGTTGGGTTGCAATGAACCAAGATTGTTGCAAACAAACATAGAAGGGCGGCGGGCATCTTGAAGGTGACTGCCTCGCGTAAACATTCTGAAATGTTGTTATCTGATTCTAATAACCCTCTTTCTTTGGCTGCCTGCTTAAAAGTTTCACAATGCTTTCCATTAACAGTGAGTAAGTATTCAAATGAAGTTGGCCATCGAACGTGATTCAATAATAGCCTTTCGTAATACCTTTTTCCTTCTCGTGGATTAGTTGTGATATTGAGCAGCTATGTTTATTATGTTAATTTTTTGTATTTAATCGACATAAAAAGTAAGTTTAATTGTCTTACCAATATTTATGCGACCAATGACGGTGCAGGATTTTCTTTTTGTCCATATTTTGGATTGGGAGTTCCAAACATAATACTCTGGCAATTCTCTGTAGAGATATTTGCGAGCCTCAATGTCTATAGAGCACATCTTGAAATACTCGGTAAGCATAGTTTTATTTACAAAATCACATTTCACAATAGTTTGTAGATTTTGCCTCTTCTAGTAGCACAATACATATCGTTTTGTAAGTATATTTCAAAGTAATCGGGTTATTTTGTGTTACAATTGTTGCTATCAATAATATATGAGTAAAATTTGTAAAGTACCTGTTTGTTTGTCCGGTAGATGTAATTGTAGGTTTATAACTGCTGGTTGCATTTCAGTTAGGTTAAACTCATAAATTCGCCACATTGTTTCTGGTGGAGACACACAACGTGCATCTTGGAAGCTTTTGATTTTGTCAATGATTTTTTCCCCATCGTTTGATTCAATGTGTACTGCACATTTGTCGTGGCCATTATATATATATTTGTAAAGATGCTTTATTGCTTTAACTCCTGAGCAGACCTCAACATTAATGTGACAATTATATTTCATCAACAAATATGGATTATATGGTACAACCCATTGGTTATTCATCTTCATTCCCCGGACCTCATTTGTTTTCCCATCATTTCTTCTTTTGTAAATCGGATATCCATCCTTTCCTTGTATTATTTTGTTGTTGAATGTTCGGGGGTAGTGAAATTTACATTGTCCATCTTTCATACACGGGATTGTCTTTCGTTTTTCGCCGCAAGGTCCATGTATCATATGTCTTACAACTAATGCACTCAATTCTGGATGTTTGGCACTATCCGGGATTTCGGCAAAAAATGTACTTTTCATACTCGTCTACTGATCGTATCTTATTACCTTCTTTAAATATTAGAAGCAGGTGTATATATGGTGTAACACCCCAGAAAATTTTTGAGCTAAGACCCGAACCTTTCTTCGTAGTGAGTGAGATTTTTGCAAGGAATTAAAAAATTTCTTAAGAGTTTAAAGGTCATTAGATGTAGCACCTTGAGTTCCAAAAAGAATTAAATTGGAAATAGCAAAATCTGAAATTTTGCAAGTTAAGCTAAGTATGAGTTTTGGGTCGACTTCAAACAACCATAACTCATAGCTCAGGATGATTTAGGGGTAATACCATACACTGTAGGGAAGATCTTTGAATTATCTTTCCAACGCTGCCGAGTTTGCTAAGTTTCGAGGTCGGATGAGTGAGATATGGCCTTTTGAAGTTAGGTTGCTCAGTTAAGGAAAGTCAAAACCAAAATTAGTAAGGGGTATCTTGGTCTTTTCCTTATCCAAACAGATTTGATTCATTTTAAGTAATATTTTAGAGGTCTAATATGATTAGGTTCAGTTTTATAATCCTAGTTTACGCCTAGGGTTTTAGTTGAGAGTTCAAGAAGAGAAAAGAAGAGAAAAGAGGAGAGGATGAAGGCGTTCGTCGACGTTCTTAAGAGTTGTTGCGGATTGTCGCCATGGGTTTGATCCCTAAGAGGTATGTAAGCTTCCATAGTGTTGGGTTCTCTCACCCACAAGCCAATCATGATTTATTCAGTGTAATTTCATTCTTGAAATTATGGATTTAAGTTCTTGATGAGTTCTTGATAAGTGTT